>NC_136815.1:1223611-1435823 GCF_951394365.1 Tetrao urogallus
TCCTCTCCTCTCCTCTCCTCTCCTCTCCTCTCCTCTCCTCTCCTCTCCTCTCCTCTCCTCTCCTCTCCTCTCCTCTCCTCTCCTCTCCTCTCCTCTCCTCTCCTCTCCTCTCCTCTCCTCTCCTCTCCTCTCCTCTCCTCTCCTCTCCTCTCCTCTCCTCTCCTCTCCTCTCCTCTCCTCTCCTCTCCTCTCCTCTCCTCTCCTCTCCTCTCCTCTCCTCTCCCACCCCACCCCACCCCACCCCACCCCACCCCACCCCACCCCACCCCATCCCATCCCATCCCATCCCGTCCCGTCCCGTCCCATCCTGTCCTAATCTTATACAAACCCGGCATTATCCCTTTAAAGGCTAAAACTTCCTAATAACTTTTATTTAAATACATGCAAGCCAGGTGTCCGCAGCCTCAGCTCCTCTCCCTGGCCCCGTGTCCCCGTTGATGGGTTGATCAATTACTCATCAAATCTTAATGCGCGCTTTAACTCAACTGTGGCATCTTAATCAGGGCGTTGAGTGCCGAGTGTCAGCCCCATCGACGTGGGGAGAGCTGGGACAAATGAGCCCATCGACTGCCTGGGAAGAAGGAGCATTTCTACGAGCCTGACCTGCCGTCTAGTGGCTGCACGGGAAGAGGACAAATGAAGATATATTTGCAGGGGTGGAAGGGTTTGGAAAGCCTCTTTGCAGTGTTGGGGTGCTGCTGTATGAGGGAGGGCTCTGTGGGAGATGTGGATTGAGTTCCTCACCCTTTGTTCCCCTTTGGTATTAAGTCCTGGGTAAGGAGTACTCCCATCAGACTCCCTTCATCTGGAGAATGTGGATGCAGGGCTTTGCACACGCATAGGTGCATTTGCATCTGCGGGGGGCTGGAGCAGCAAGCATGCACGTGGGGTGACAGCACAGGGTGAGTGCAGGAGGGAATTTGGGTGCATGGGGTGACTGAGTAGTTGATTTGGCAATGATGTGCTTCTGCATTTGTTTGCACTTGCTTGAACATGTATGTGTTTGTGCATATATGTCTGTGCATGTGTAGGAGTGGAGGCTCCTGGTAGGCATGCACATAGCTGTCCATGTGCAGTGGTGGAGATCTATGGGATCCTCTATGTGCAGTGGTGAAGGTTTGGGGGATCTTAGGAAAGGATGGACACTATTACAGAAACCTGCTGGGGCATAAGGACAAGATGCAGGGTTACACAGAAGTGATGGAGAGCACAAGGTGCCATGCTCTCCCTGAATGCAAACTCTGTGCTGTGGGTCACAGCCTTGGAGCTGACAGCCCATAGCTGGTCCCAGCCAAGCAACCAGCCTCCTTTGGACCAGTTCCTGCCATACCTTGCAAGCCCCTTCTTTCTCTTTATTTCATTTTTTTTTTTTCTTTTTTTTTTCAGTAGCATCAATTGGAAAAGCTGCTTAAAGAAACAACAAAGAAAAAGCTGACACAGACCTGAATCAGAGAGAGAGAGAGAGAGAGAGAGAGAGAGAGAGAGAGCAGGTCAAGCTCGCTGCACTCCTCTGGGGTGGCAGTGATTTTTGTGTCTGAGATTGCATCTTCTTTGAATAAGCCCCGTGCCCTCTGAATACCTCTGCTATTAACCCAAAAGGGATCTGGGTAGATCTTTTGGGGGTAAGAGAGAGAGGGTATCAGGGAGCAGGTCCAGCACATTTGAAAGTGCTTAAAGCACACCCAATAACCATAACTGGGTTATAACACTGATAACTGGGCGAAGCATCTCTCTGGGCTGTTTTGGCTCCCTGCCTGACCTCCTCCATCATATACAGAATAAGCTGAGGGCAAAAATATGTGGAAGTCAGGTACTTCAGTTAAATGCTGACAAGCAGGAAAAACACATCTGGGATTCTGGAGTATGTAATGCCTGGAAGAAGGATTATATTTTTTTAAGGGTAAGCTCATGTCAGTGAGATGCACTTGGGGAGTTCACATAGACAATGTCTTTGCTGTTCCAGGTATCTTCCTGTTCTTGTAGCTGTACTCAACCAATGCCAGCAATGTGAAGTGTCTGTATCCCTGGACAACCCATTCACAGTTAGTAGACATCTGCCTTGCTCATTGCATTTATTTCTTCATTTATTCTGCTGTTGAATGGAAGATCCTGATCAGAACTAAGTTCTCCCCAGTGCTCAGTGTTGCACAAATATTTTTCATCCCAAATCATATCTTTTTCGTGCCCAGCATCCAGAAGAGATTCAAGGACCAAATATGCCAATAGTAACATTGCTTTTTTACCCCTCTGCCTCCCCCTGGTCACAAAGCAGCCCTGAGAAAATCAAGGAACACTGTCATTAGTTTCAACCATCCTGTGAGATTTTACCTTGTGCTACTGGGGAAACACTGATAGTGGTTTGCATGTAAGGATGCAAGATGATGATGTGGTAGAGCAGAGAAGAAGGATCCAGTTCTGAGGCATGGAACTTCCAACTGGGACTTCTGGATGTCCAAGTTCACATGGGACATCTGAAGAGAACAGTGTGAACTTGGGATCTACCATGAGCATGGAGACAGCAATGATGATAGAAACAATCCCCATTCAATGACTTGCTTTATTGCTTGAGGGATTAACATCTTTTTGTATTGCTGATTCGTTTTTCTAACACTTAAACTTAATGCATTGTGGCCTCTATTAAAAATAGCTCTACAAGTGGATGATGACACAACAGTCAGAAGGATGAAAGTCAGAATGGTCACTCCTAAGATATATTTGAAGTCTTGCAACACTACTTTTTTATGAGGACAGGTCCATCCTGGCCAGGGTTCTCTATTAAAACAAGTGTGGCCCTAAGTAGGGCTCTTCCAGTGGAAAAATTAAGAAGGGGACAAACATAATATCTCATCTAACAACCTCCCAGGCTCCAGCTGTTTTTCGCTTGGGGGATTTCCTGAGCTTGTTGTCACTTGTCTATTTAGTAACTCCATAGATCTCTTTTCCAAGTATGTGTCCAGGCTCTTCTTGAAGCAGTAGTCATTAACCGAATCCAGATCATCCCTTGGCAAGGAGTTCTGCAGCTCCAAGACCTTCTATGTTTTGAACATCTGCCATTTGTGAAAAAAACAGCTCCTAGGTCATGTTTATAGGCAAATATTTTTTAAAAGGTTATGCTCTAGATAAAATTCTGAATAAAAACATTAAGATAGAGATCTTAGAAATCTCTAGATAGATCTCTTAGAGATCTCAGACTGAAAGGCAGGTAATCAAATAAAAAAGAAGTGGACATTTATTTCATTTCTGTAAACATTTTGACAATTTTTTTGTAGATTTGGTAGAAATGGTAACTTTGGAGGACTCAGTCACTGCACTGGGGGACCCCGCTATCTGCAGAAGGCTGCATGGTGATAGTTTAGCTTCATTCCTGAGAAGAAATTCTGTTTCCTCAGAAAGAGCAGTAATGCATTGGACCAGATTGCTCAGGGGAGTGCTCATGTCACCAACCCTGAAGGTGTTTAAGAAATGTGGAGATGTGGCAGTTAGGGACATGGTTTAGTGAGCGTGGTGGTGACAGGTCGATGGTTGCACTTGACAACCTTGGAGGTCTTTTCCAATCTTAATGATTCTATGAGTGGGGATGGTGGTGATGGGTGGATGGTTGGACCCAATAACCTCAGCGGTATTTTCCAACCTTAATGATTCTATGATTCTAAACTGCCAGCATTTATAGACATATCAAACTGGCTAACTGCACATGAGGCCAATTCAGGATTTAAGTGAGTGGGGAGAGAAGAAACCATCAGTCAATGCAGTGTCATCTCAAGGAGAGGCAAGGAAGAGCTCTCCATCTTTCAGCTTTGAAAAGATTGTTAATAAATAAGGCCTGCCACATTGTCACTGCATCACTTCAGCCTCTTGGGGCACCCTAGGGTGTAGAGGTGGCACTCTAAAAGCACAGGACCAGTATCTGAAGTCTTCTTCACTAGCAAAATTCCAGTACCCCTTCTGCTAATGTGGTAGAAAGACTCTCATGGAATGACCATAATGTCACATGGGTTCCCCAAGTCTACAAGCTGCGACAAGAGAAATTCCAATTAGATGTAAAGCAAACAAAAAATACCCATAAAAGTGATCAAGAAATGAAAAAAGGGCTTCAAGAGATGATGGAGCCTCCATCTCTGGGGAACTGAATAGACCAGATCTGCATGGATCTCTTTCCAGCCTCCCTTGCACCCCAGAATATGTGAACTCAGGAGGAAAATCTGCAATTTTCTTTGAGGGACGTTATGAGGCATAAGGAAGCTCTGATACTTTATTTCATAGCTCATCTCCCTATCTGAAGATGAAATAACAAGAAAAGAATTGGAGAGAAATATTCAGGGAAAGGATTTCATTCCTCCTTAGTGGGTGGTTATGGAATTCCTTCTGTTGAGATGGGATAAGATGCTATTGAAAAATTTGGAAAAAAACAGGCAAATTGCAGAGGAATCTGTTCCTCAGGGGAACAGTCCAAGAGGAGCAGAAATACAGAAATTCTGTATGCTGTAGAGAAATGAAAAGGAAAGAGGAAAGCCTCAGTGCAAGGGAAGCCAAATCACACAACAGTGGACTGTCCCCTTACGGCACCACATTTATAATACCTCTAAATGAGCCTCTCAGACTTTGCTTGACCATAGACATGCAGGCAAAGAATTAATCTCTTTTTATAGCTCCTTTTGATAGGGAAGGATAAGTGCACTCAGCAGGGTCTCAGGCTGGAGGAAAAGCACTCAGGATGGCCCTGTAGGAAAGTAGCAATGGATTTGGAAAGAGCCCAAGAGGCCAATATGGAACAGTGAATCTTCATGGAAAGGGATCTGTGCTCCTCAACTATCCTCACCCAAGAAGACCTCTTTGATCTCAGGCTGCAGGAATGCTGTAGAGGCAAAGGCTGATGGAATACTGACTACCTTCATAAGGGCCTGTGAAGCTGAGCTACCCATACCCCTGTAAGCAAAGACATGGCTTTTTAGTTACCTCTTCATGCCCACCCCTCCTGTTTCTTGCCAGAGAGATCAGGGAAGTCTTGATCTTGGTTATGAAAGGGAGATTCAGAACATATCATGGACACTGGCTCCTATATGATGTGCCATATATTCTTGTCTGCGTTATGAAAGAGAACGAGAAAATCATAGAATCATAAAGGTTGGAAAAGTCCACTAAGATCATCAAGTCCAACCATAAAAGCATCCCCACCAAGCCCATTAAACCATGTTCCTCAATGCCACATCTCCATGTTTCTTGAACATGGAGATATGTTTCTTGAACCAGGGATAGTGATGCCACTACTCCCCTGGGCAGCCTGCTCCAATGCATTACCACTCTTTCTGAGAAGATATTTTTCCTAATATCCACGAGACTGCAAGCCTCTTTTTATAAAACAACACTTGCTTTTAATTCTAGCCAAATTATTTAAGTTGGCATCACATTGTCCAAATCTCTGTCCAAACCTGAGCTAAGTAACATGCCTAGCATCACAGAGACAGTTTGTAGCAGACCTCAGGTTTCTTTTGCAGACCATATGCTATCCAATGTGTCTTGCCTCCACGTCTCTTTATTTTTTTAAGAAGTGAAACTGTGGGTGAACTATTACTCTGCAGACTTAGACAGATAAATGCATGCTTTGTGCAGGTATAAACAGCTATATGCATGACAGTGGGAAATCGAGACTCCAAGGGAAGTGTGGAGATGGGCTGTCATTTTGCTGAGAGTTCAAAAGCACCTTGTTTCTGTAAAAAATGCATGGTTTCTGTTTTCTCTCTTTTGCAAGAAAATCTCAATTTTCTTCTCTCTGTTCAGGTGTTTTAAGCTGAGAAGTCTCTTGGATTGACAGTATAAGCCTTCCAGATCTGGACAAACAGTGCTGGAAGTTATAGATGTACAATAAATTATAAGATGTCGTTTGATCACACGTGGGCTGTATTAGTCAGTCTGCAGGCTTTCTCTCATAGTTTTCCCCCAGCATCCATCACGTTCACTCTCCGTACTGATTGGCAATTGAGACAGGTCCTCCTCTTTGCTTTGCCCATTGGTGACAGTAGATTCTCCCCCTTCAGATTGCTTGTCCTTTTTTTTTTTTGGCTCTTTTTGACTGTTATTATATTGAATAAACCAGAGGTAATTTATAGGTGGAATTTCGACAACAGCAAAATTCACAAGATATTGGTTATTCCCAAATCTATCTCCTCACAGGTAGACCATCCTTTTCAGCAGCAGAGACTTCAGGACTCACACTGGTTCATGTAACCAGTAGAACGCACACTCAAACCTTCAAGCTGCTGCAATTAACAGGACAGCTTTTAATTGGCAATTACAATTCCATTAAGCTGGGCCTGGCAGATCATTTGCTCTGTCAGGAAAGCCCTCAGGCAGGGAAGATTAGTGGCTGGCAGGATCCAGGCTCCTGTGTTGGAGCTGTGGAGGAAAAGACAGGTAACAGCTGTGCTTTCTCAGCCGAGGAAGGTGAGAGGAAGAATTGCAATCACTTGAAAACCCACTTCATAGGTCTACATCCCACCATGGCCCTCAGGAGGAAAGCTCAGCAAGATCAGAAAGAGGGAAGCAGTGATCAAACCAGGAACCATGAAGTAGAATGAGATTTACTCCCAGGAATTTCTTTAAAACACAGCCTGGTGATTCCTGTTGGAAGAGGAAAAGCATGTGGGGGTGGCTGACAGCAGCACTGTGAATCCAAGGAGGTCAATTGCTTGAAAGTCTGTAAGGTCTGAATGTAACATTTGGCATGGCTGTACCGTGGCTGTGCCAAACTGCTTGTCAGGCATGATGATCTCCTATCAGTTCATAGAATCACAGAATAGCTTGGGTTGGAAGGGACCTTAAAGATCAACTAATTTCAGTGTGGGCAGGGTTGCCAACTGCTATATTAAGCACTAGATTAGGCTGCCCCACCCAACCTGGGCATCCACAGCTTCTCTGGGCAACCAGACTCATGAGGATGAGCACCGAAATTAATTTCCCACATTTCACTCTTGACAACATAGAGAAGTTCCTTATTCAATGGTATTCTGAACATCTTCATTTTAGTCTCCTAATTCTTATAAAGACATTTAAAAGTATGAAAATTAAAAAGTATGCCTGAGTGCTTTTTTTTTTTAAACAATCTCTACAAATTGATCTAGAGATACTATAAAATTATACCCTCAGACAATACACTATTACTATCTCTCCTCATGCATTTTTTCAAGGAGCACTGCATGCCTGACTTAATAGTTGATGTCCCCTTGAATCAACGATATCTAGATTACTATGGAGGGAGACAACTTTCCAATCTTAGAAGAAATGTGAATGCTGACATCTTTTCACATCTACCTGAGTAGAGTCATAGAATCATAAAATCACCTTGGAGTTCTTGGAAAAGAACTCCAAGATCATCCAGTCCAACCATCCACCTTTCACCAATATTTCCTCACTAAACCATGTCCCCCGTACAACATCTAAAAGTTTCTTGAACACCTCCAGGGATGTTGACTACAGAATCGTGAACCTCCACTCTTACTGGCAGTAAGAATTCAATACCAGACTAATGTCAAATTTATCACAGAATCATAGAATCATTTCAGTTGGAAGTGATCTTTAAAAGTCATACAGTTCAATTGCCCATAGAAGCCTGGCCCTGATAACAGGCTGGATGAATGCTACCATTGTAACCATCACCAGAGTTTCGGGGAAGCCAGAGGGCAACCCCAGACCAGCTGCATATACCAAGAAAAGCCCTGATTTAAATCATCATAAAGTCATAAAATCATTGAATTGTTGAGTGGCTTGAGTTGGAAGAGACCTTAAAGGAAGGATCAGGAAGCAAAACCATACTTAGAGATGGGCTTTCATAACAAAGATTGCATTACTGTGCTGATTCAGAATGGCCATATGGAGGGAGCAGTTTCCATCTCAGCAGAAGTCAAGCTAGTTTCTAAAAGGCAGATGAGAACTCATGTCTTTCAGTATCAGAAGGATTCCTGGCAGGAGGCAAGATGCCAGAGACCACGTGCACCATACCATTACGTGACTGTCCCTCAATGAATGACTCACTCCATGAAGGCACCTTGGTCCTTGAGTCTCTGGCAGCTTGCTAGCTTGAGTACAGTGCTGCTGTGGCAGATTTGGGATCCATTTAAAGCATCAGCTACCTGTCTTCTGTCTGAGCTCTTTGCAGCCTGTCTCCATCCCTCATTCACAGCCAGACCAGTTCACATTGCTGATCAACAAAGAAGTGCAACTCCTATTGCTCCCTTAGCAGATTTTTATGCAGACAGATCAGTACTTTCCACAACTTGGAAGAAACCTCCCAAGAACGTTTACGAAGGGAATTCTTTGCTGTTCTTTTCCTGTCCCAGCATAAAATTCTCATTTGGTCAGATATTTAGAGACTCCCCTGATTACTTTTGAGATTTCTATGCTCTCTACTTTTATACCATTTCTTTGAAATACTCCATCTGTCCACATGCATTGCAGGCTTTTTAGGATCAGAATCATTGCACTGTTCTCCATTTCTTATTATTTCTTAGCATACTTGTCTCTGTGTGATGGGATACTCACCATTTAGATATGCTTATGTACAAATAAATAACATAAACAACGATTTTCTCTACTGTTGACAGATCTAACTACAGATGGATGGGAAGGAGAGCTATTGAGCAAGAATTCCATTTTAATACCTCATCCAATACTTCTGGATGTCTCTTGCTCTTCCTCACTTCCCAGACACACAATTGTGTGTTGTCAACCCTTTGACAATATAAGAATATGCAGATACTATTGACTTCTGCTGAGGTCAGTTTCGAGATTTATTGACCTGAGAAGGGAATATTGACCTGAGATGAAACTGAGGTCAATGTGTAGATCTCAGGGGACCATAAATTTCAAAATTGACGCACCAAACAGAAGTCAATAAATGAATGGTTAATATAAACATTGTCTTACAAAAATTAATTCTCAGTGACATGGGTTCACATGCAATTTTTATTGTGAAATATGGAGGGCAATATTGGTTGCCATGTCTGAAGAATGTGAGTCGGCATCTGATTATGGAGAGTAATGAAACTGCTGGGAATGGAGGAAAGGAAAGGGATGTCATTATAATTGCATGATCCAATCAGCAATGGAACAGCCTTTTGCTAGCTGAAGCAGGGTTATGAAGATAACTCCTGAATGTGTTGGGTAGAATAAAGTTTAAGCCTCAGGGAGAAAGTTCACAGAAGGTGGCATCTTATGACACTGGTTCTTCTGTTCTGGGTCTCTTCACAGATTGCAGCAAAACCAATGGGGAATCCTCTGCTTCTTCCAGCAGAATGGAATTCACTCCCTTAGTTGCAATCCAACACTTGTAAAGTTATGCAATCTTCAACCAAGATGCTAAAAGCTGGGCTATCGGGTAAAAAAGTGCTTCAGGTCTCACGATGTGTAGGGATATATGGAGGAGATGTACTGGGACACAGTTATGCTCTTAAAGTAATTGTTCTTAACCAAGACCTCCTACACATACAAACATATCCCATGTTTTCATTGATTTCAGCATGGAGTTTCCAGATGGATAACTACAGGCTTTAATTTCTTATCTTCTTCCACTTCCTCACACTATGGTGTGATACTTCTGTCTGTATGTTGGTACTATTTCAGCCCATGCCATAAAGAATAAAATGGTATTGCAATTCGAAAATGTATTACTGGTGTAAGTGTGTTTTGTAGTTCTTGAATAAGGATAAATAGATTGGGTCAGAAAAGGTAATTTTCTGAGCATTAGAAAAAAAGCCTAGAGTGGCAAAATGCTCTACATTAGACTTTCATGACTTTTTTTCTTGGGATTTCTTTAGGGTGATTGCCTCATTGCCTTTATTTATAGCCTGGTACTGTCTACAGCCAAAAGGTTTGAGACCTCATGGTGCTGGTGCTTATTTGTATCAGATGGAGATTAAAAGTAGTAAAAATAAACAGCAAGCTGTAGAACAACAGAGATCAGAGCACAGGATAATTTTTATGAAGATCAGGGTTTGTGGGAGGGAAAGCAGTGGTGAGACTGATCTGCTTGGGCACAGAGGAGAGGTTTCATTTGACCAATCCGGATGCTTACAGATGGCATCTATTCCAGTTGCTTATATCTCAAAATTAATTTATCTCATCACGTTTAGTGGAGAGAAAACTAAAAAAATGATGGTGCAACTCATCCCAAGTGATTGATCAAATAAAGCATACCCCAAATGTTCTTGTTTCTGACCCACCAAAGACATTCTGGTTTACAAAACCACGAAGTTATTTTTCACAGCATAGAAAACTGAGTTAGAGATCACTGTCACTTGGATCCAAATCTCACTGTCATCAGAAGTAGCTCTCTGTGGACATATTTTAGGTTGAATTGCAATGAAAAAATGTACTAATCCTACTCGATCTCATCTTCACCTATTCTGGAGCTGTCCTGGCAATGTATCTCTACAGTTGGCCATCCCCATAATTACTGTTTCATATTGATATCTCTGGAGACACTCAGTGCAAAGTGATGTCAGGTCCTTGGCCTTCCAGGTACTGTGCCAGTCTACAGTGCACAGCCAAATTGAACTCATCTCTCCTCACTTTAAATCACTGTCCAGATTGAACTTCTTTCAAATGTTTAAACCACTCCAAGGATTTGAATTGCAGGGCATATTTAAGAGTAGCTTAAATTATTAAAGCCCTTAATGTTTGGTTGTTTTTTTTTTTTTTTTAAGATGCATTTTGGAGCTGTCAAGTGAACAATCTTAGATGACAGATTGATGAATTCGTTGTCCCTTACCACATCTCCAGGCGGAGAGAGGAATATGGCTTCCAGTGAAACCAGTTTTGCTCACAGAGGTACACATTGCTTTCTGCTTCTTGATCTCTCGAGTCATAAGCATCTTTCTGCTGGACACACAGGCAACATAACAGGGACAACATTAGCCACAACTTCTCTATTTCAACCTGTTGACAGTGATTGACCTGGGTAGGGATCACTTTCTGGTGATAGTAATTTTATCAGGGAATACTTATTCTGCCATTCAGGTAGCTCTTGCAAAACTTCATCCTGATCCACACTCAAATATCCTATGCTCAGACCTTGCCTTCACTTTCATGGAAGATGAAGAACGAGTTGTGTGAGGAGTTGTGTGGGGTCTGTAGACAGAATAATTTGTTCTCTGGCTCACAGATCAATTGAGGCCTACAGGCCTACAGCCTTTTATTTGGAGTCTCACAGTCTGGATGGACACTTTCTCCCTTGAGTGAACTAAAATGTTTTGGGAATATTCCTCATTCTCCTTTTTGGGTGGGAAGTAGGAAAGTCATGTTCACTGAGACTACGCTGATAGTGGTAAATGTATGTGCCTGAGAGTGTTCCTAGTACAGGGACTCAATAATTAAGCTGGTGAGCTGATAGAACAGTCCTAGAAATACTAATGACCCATGATCCTGAACCCTTTTTCAAATGTTTCCCAGGAATCAGTAATCATTACCAGCCACAGGACATGGTCAGCACCAGTGCCCTTACTCAAAGGGTGAAAGGAGTTTAATGGCATGCGTGTTGTTCTATGCTGCCTATCTTCATGGGCAGAGGACAGCCCAGGCATAGAATCAGAGAATCATAGAATCATCAAGCTCTAAGATCATCTAGTCCAGTTGTCAATCTACCACCAATATTGCCCACCAAACCATGTCACCAAGTACCACATCTACACATTTCTCAAAAAATGTTTTACAGTTAATGTATAAGAGTAGTCTTAGAGTCTGGGCAGAGCCCCTGTTTATTTGTTGGCTATTTTATTTTATTTTATTGCAAACCTCAGCTCCCAGTCAAGAAGCCACTTCATGAGCAAAGATGCCTTCAGCAGCTTTTTGGAAATAATGAACAGCAGAAAGATCAAAAATCCCGGAGGGATGGTGGGGCTTCAACATTAATGTATATGGAAAGTTGTGTTCATTTCTGTGCTTCTTCTTACCAGACAGATATTGTCAAATGGCAGTGAGTTCATATAAGAACAACCGACAAATGACTGAGGGCTGGAAGGATTGATTTACAAGGGCAAGATGAAAAGAGCTGAATCAGTATAGCAGTGATCAAGACATGATGTGACATCTTCCTAAGTATCTGAAGGGCGTAAACACTGAGAAGCAATGTCTTTGTGGGAAATGCCTTGTATCTGCTTAACTGGCTTCTTCATTGAGATGTAGCAGGCTACTTACTGTCTATTAAAGAAGTGCCACTTGGTCATTATCAGTGTATTTATGGAGAGTCTAATGGCTTTAATAAAGTGAGAATTGCAAAGGTAAAGAGCAGAGGAATCAAAGCCATGTCCCTCCCAGGTGAAAGAAAGAGAGCATTAGTTAAAGGAGAACTGGAGAGAAGTTGCCTGGCTTGTGGTATGCCCTGAAGTGGAGAGTCTCATTCTTGGAATTACTTATATGCAAAATTTTACTATTTGTACTCCAAAAGCAGGGACACACCCGTAGGAACTTGCTATGTTGCAGCTGAGGTCACTAGCAGGGGGTAAGGAGGCACAGGGGTGGATCTAACCTTTTCTAATAATAGGCACTCATCAATCCATTAGCACATCACTGGTTTGGGTCTTCAGTAGACTGTAGAGTGTGAGATGTCTCATCCTGGAACAGATGTCCTCTTGGATCAAAGAGGGCTGGCCATATTTCACCACAGTTCAGACAACTATCTTGCACATAAGCACTTACATTTCTTAAAATAAGGAAAAGCTCACTTTGCCATTGTGACTTGTCCATGCACAAGAAGAGATTTTCTCCGTCAGAAGAATCACAGAATCATACAACCATAGAACCATTTGACTTAGAAAGAACAGTTAAAGGTCATCTAGTCCAACTCTTCTGCAGTGAACAGGGTCATCTACAGCTAGATCACTTCGCTCAGAGCCTGGTCCATCCTGACCTTGAATCTCTTCAAGGACAGGGCATCCACCCTCTTTCTGGGCAAGAAACCATTCTTTTAGCTGGATCGTACAGCTATTGTTCATGTAAGCCTTGTTTCAAGCTTCTCTTTAGCGCATCCTCATTTTGCTCTGCAGTACAGGGAATTGTTAAGAGCTGCAATGGGAGCTAATGCTGGCTGCTGTGAGAAGGGGTGGTGCTGGGGTTGTGCCATCTGACATGCCCATGGATTGTACTGGATCCTTTAATAGCATGCAGAGGGTGCTAATTCCCTCTGGAGGTGAAGCTCATCACTCTATTTTTCCTCCTCTATCCTTAGCTTGCCCCTGGGCTTTAAAGAGAAGCCACCTGGCTGTGCTCCTCTCTTGCACCTGCTTTCCCCTGGATTACATATCGGCCAGAGCCCAGACACTAGTAACTTAAGAATGTTCCCTAATGGAGACTGTGCTGCCCTTATCTCCTCATGGCAGAGGCAGGTGAATGTATGAAATGTAACCCCCTGCTTGCCGCCAGCACGGACCCTTCGTGCTTGTGTGGAACTGGGCTGGTGTCATACGGCCAGAAGGAGACTGCTGACAGACACAGGAGCCAAGGGCATCCCGATTTGGAGCTGTCTCCAGCTTTTAAAAGACTAGGAACTGACAGCAGCTCCCCCAGGCTCATATCACATGGAGATGAAGGCTCCTGTTACTCCTGCTCTTAGCCATGTTCCAGCCCATAAGCCCTCCTAGAGAACACTCAGCTCCCTACTGAGATAATCTGTTGCAGTTGCAGGTCCAGCTGCATGCAAACTCAGAGAATTCATGGGCTTGAGAGCTCATGTACTCTGATAGACTTTGTAAGATAGAGAATTTTCTCCACTGCAAAGTACTGTTTCATAACATAACTTTTCCACCTCTCTATAAGTGGACACACTTCAGAGAAAAAGTCTCTTCACTTTGTTCTGAGACTGTGGGAACTAATGACCTGAAACCAGAACAGTAGTCCAGAGACTTGAGTGTTTTTCTGTTATTATATTCATTATATAATCTCAGTCCCATCATATATCAGTTATATATCCCTACATATCTCAGCTTTTTGGTGATGTGTGGATTTATACCTTGAACACTGGGTTATCTACTTCCGCTGGAGTTGTGGAGATCAAATCATTGTTCGACCATGACTTCCTTAAAAAACAAAAAAAACAAACAAAAAAAAAAAAAAAACACCACCAAACCAACCCTCCATTGCCAACAAAACAAAAACCACAAAAACCAAAACTCTCTAACTAGGTAGCTCCATTCACTAAAAATCTTGTCTTAAAACAGCAATATCAATTGAAGAGACTCAGTGGATGAAGAGAGCCTTGAACCAAGCCTTAGGAAAGGTAACCTAGGCTTCTCCAAGCCTATAGCAGAAAGACAGGTGAACTGCACTCATTTGATGAGTTCCTTGCTCCTCAGCAACCTGTCACTGAGCAGACTATGAGATTACCACTGTACATTCCCGTGGCAAATCTCTGAGATTGTGGATTGTGAAGATGCAGAGATGCTCTGAGAACCCCATAGAATGATGATCTGCTTCCAACTTGGCATGTTAGAATTGGCATTCTAGGCTTTCTCTTTTACTGCGCTGGACTGCTAAATAACACATAAGCAGCTCTAGTGCAGGGTGCCATTGCCTGAGCAAACCATTGCCATCTGTGGTGCTGTCCAGTCTTCCTTCAAACCATGGCTCAGTTTAGAGAGAAACAGCTGAAAGTTTAGGGAGCAGAGATGTCTTCTGAACTTGCGCATAATGCAGTGCTTATATTCATCCAAATCCAGGCCCTGGTCATGGGTGCTCAAGGGGGTGGAACTCCTCTCTTTGGGATCCCCCCAAGGGTTTGAACAACAGAGTCAAGGGACAGAGCTCAGCACCACGGACAGAGGCAGGAGCAGCTCAGGGGCAAAGCCAACCCCTGGGATGGGGTGAGGGCACAGACCCCAAACTGATCTTGTGTGGTGAAGGATGCTGATGAGAAGAATGTGGACATGGAAATACATTCAGGGTGGGAAATCAGCCTCCCTTCCCACATGAAAGGCTTCCTCTCCTTTTCCACAGAAAGCCTGCTCAACTAGCAACGAGGGAGGCAGGAGGTGGGTAGCTGTTTGGGAAGGTTCAGTTCAGAATTGCTCATACATTTAAGAAAAAGGATGAGGCTCCATACTTAGATCTCACTACGATTTTGCCTATCCATCCTGCTTGTCCCCATCCATTCATCCAGTCATTCATCTATCCATCACCACAGATCACCTAATGTTCTCTCTATCCATTCCTTATTAACTCGTGAGCTTGCCTTTGCAGAAGCTGTTTTTAGAGTGTGTCAGCACTGCCCTCAGCCCTGGTACAGTCATTCTGTTCCTACAACACAAACCACACACAAAAGCCAAATATTTCCTGGATGGCCACACAGGACCCATCCCAGGACTGCATGAAGAGACCTTGCTGCCTCTCTGAGGCTTGTGCCTTCCTCTACAAGAGCTGTTGCATTTAACACTATTTTATCTCAAACTTTTAATTTACCAAGACCTCAGAACATTTACTCTCCTTTGATTCCCTTTCTTCCTCCTGCCCATTCTCACCCCTTTCTCTTGCTGTCTATTGAGTGTCTAAGGGTGAGGTGTGGGAGGGATGTTGATGAAGGGCAGAAAAAGGCACAAAAGCTCTATTTCTCTGTATGCTAGCTCTCCTTGGAACTGCTTTTCTGCTCTTAACACCAGATTTCTCCCATTAGTTTTGCTGCAACCCCTTTCCAAGGAAGGGGGAAGTTGCATTTCCAGCACCTGTCGAACACCAGCTTAAGACTGGTATATAATTTAATGGTCACTGTGGGGAGAAAGGTACAGGCTTCCCTCCACCCTCTTTTTCCTTTAACAGAACATTATCTAAACAAACGCACTCCAAAACTGCTGAAGCGCAGGCAAATAATGACACGGGAGCAGGAGCCAGGCATTAAAAATTCATGTCGTCGAATATTAAAACTTTTTACTTCATCATGTCAAGGCACCAGGCAAATGCAAACAAATGAGACCCACTGAGAACTGCCTGCATGGGCCAAGACAGAGATGAGCTGCTCACTCTGCTGGGGAGAGACCTGCAATGCGGTCCCTGTCTCTCCTGAGATGTCAGGCTCAGAGGGGGATGAGGGAACCGACGGGGTATTTAATTGCTTGGTGTCTCTAAATGAGCTCTGCAAGATGACAACTCTGAGGAAGGTGGCTTGCTGCATGAGATGTGGGGCAGGTACATGGTGTCCAGGAGCAGCCCCATCCCTTCTCACATGCTGTGTTGTCAAGGCTCCTGAAATGGGGGAAACATCTGGGAAAGAACATGATGCCAGTCTCCTTGTTTATTTGGTCCTGTCTTTACTAATTAAAGCACCATCCCCTGTCTGCTCCTTGCTGTGTTGCTGACAACAGGCTTGTTCACCAGGGATTGCAATGAGACCCAGCAAACTCAAATCACAGAGCTCTCAATATTGGCTTTTAATCCACATCCAGGTGTCTCCGTGGAGGAGGCATCTTCCATGGGCTGGTCCCGAGGATCCGAGCTCTCAGGTGCCTTCTGCAGACATCAGAACACTGTTTGACTCATGTCCTCTGCTATTTACAGAATCATAGAATTGTTTGAATTGGAAAAGGCCTTTAAAGATTATAGTCCAGCTCCCCTGCAATGAACAGGGACACCTACAGCTAGATCAGGTTGCTCAGAGCCCTGTCCAGCCTGACTTTGAATGTCTTCAGGGATGGAGCATCCACCGCAACACTGGGTGACCTATTCCAGTGCTTCTCCACTCTTATTATAAAAAACCTTTTCCTTATATCCTGGCTAAATATCTTTTAGTTTGAAACCATTTCCTCTTTTTCTATCACAGAAGATCCTATAGATGGCCCGGATGACCCTATTTATGGCCCAGCTCACTTTGACATACAAAAACATCGTTCCCTGGGTACTCTGTGGTGCGCATGGAAAGATGACCTAACTCCAGGCTGCCGTCTTATGCCTCTATCATTGAAATAGAAAGGCAAAGTAACAAGAAAGCAACCTTACTCAAGCCAAATGGTGATTTCTTTGGCCATATTTTCAAGGCAAAGAATGAGTCAGGCTGAATAAGTTGGAGGAAAGAGCTGTTCAGTTAATTCATTCCAGCATCATCTATCAGTAATTAGGTAATTTTCCTTCTTGCGTGGCACACACTTTTAATGCACCCTGTTTACATAATGACTCCTGTGATTCCCCTTAACACAATTACTGGTAATAAGCAACCGACGAAGAAAAGGATTAGACCAGTAATCTCTTGCTGTATTATGCTTTATTGGAAGTGCACTGAGCATCACGTTTTGATTTTTAATAGATAACTTCTCTAAGTAATTGATTAATCATAAACTCACAGACTGCAAGAGCCAGGGATAATTTTATGGCATCAAAAAAAAAAAAGGAAAGGATCTAGATGATGTAATAACCAGCAATCTAGAGGCAAATAAAGGAGGGGAATGTTTGATTAAACATTCAATATATTTTTATCACTTTGTGTATTATGGAACTACATTGGTTTATCGTGTGGGAAGAAACATCATAATAACAACCTACGTTGTTTCTATTCATGAAGCCAGATGCACCCTTCTGGTGGGGTGTATGGCTGGCAAGATGGGCAGAGGAGAGATTATGAGGATTATTTTAAATCACTCTGTCTCTAGCCCAGACAAGCCATGAAAAACAAAGCATGCAGCAGGACTTTGAGAATGTGATGTTGGGTCACACTGTATGTAACATTTCAATGCCTGGCTCCTGTAGAGGTATCCCCAGCCCAGAGCTAGGCAAGTAGGTGATCTGCAATGCATCCTAGCCAATGTTTCCTTAATTTAGGGCAACTAGTATTAGATACTGGAGATAAAGTGACCCTACTTTGATATGCAGCACTGATTGATGTGAAGGAGGAGCATAGATCATTTTAGCTTAGACTGATCAAGGCTGGGTCTGTCCAATAGTAGGAACTAGCTGAAGAACAATAATATGAAAAATAGTGGTGTCTCAAGAAAATAGACTTCTTCTAGGTGCAAGGAGACTATAGATGTACTTTTTCTCATGATATAATTCAAAGCTTTCAAACAGTGGAAAATCTCCCATAAACTTTGATGGGTCAAAAGGAAATCTTTCTCCATGACTATAGGGCTGTCCCACAGAAAAAAAAAAAAGAAAAGAAAAAAAAAAGGCAGAGTTATTTAGTGAAAAGTAGTGCTAGAAACAGGGAAGAGAGGCTGCAGCTGTGATTTCTGACATGTGAAACAACTTGCCACCCATCAGTTCTGGTAATTGGTCATGGATATACCTTAGTGCATGTAAATGGGTTTTAATATTTTAAAAGCAAGCTGGAAGACACATGGAAAAAAAGCTGTTCTGTCAACAGTCCTGCCCCTCACCTCTGCCAACTGCCACTGCTGCTATCTTGGATCACAGGTACTCAGAGACTATGGCTGGAGAGAGAAGGGAGTAGCATTGATTGGGATGGTGATGGTGGAGCTGGGGAGGCCCCAGGAGTGTTATTTTACCCCCAGTTTTCAGTAATCTCAATCTACACGTGCAGGACTCCACAATGCCAGCCTGAGCAGACTTTGAACCCAAACCCTCTGTCTGAAACCCACCTCCTGTTCTCGTCTGGGAATGATGTGGGTTGCTGTGAGCAGTCAGTCCTTGGCAAGACCATAGGGTTTACTGGATTGCAAGAGCAGTTTTCCTGCTGGGCTTGCACAGGTATGATGAGAAATGGAGTCTAACAAAGAAAAGTCAGAGGGAAAGCAGGAATTTCTTCTTTTGTTAATTAGGGACAAATCTTTGTCCCTGAAGGTGTTCAAGAAACATGGAGATGTGGCACCAGGGATCATGGTTGAGTAGGCATGGTGGGATTGAGTTGATGGCTGGACTGGATAATGTTAGTGGTGTTTTCCAACCTTAATGATTCTGCGACTCTATCTGAAGAACTTTGTGATACGAACACAGAACAGGTCCCAGAACAATCTCACATCCCTAACTTTGCGTAGAGCCTCCCATGCACCATGGGCACTTTGTTTCTGAACTCCTCTGCCACGCTGTCTCTCATCTGGAAACATAAAGAGCAAGCGATGCTCTTTTCCTATTTTTTTTCCTTTCTTTTTCTTTCCTCCTGCTGGGAGATGCCTGCCACAGGGTTGAAATGAGTTAGGCTTTTTGTAATGTTCATTTCAAGACATGTCTGAAGGTAGAGGCTGTATCCTCAGTTGTTTTTCCTTGACTGAGGCTCACAGAGAGTGTGTACAAATCTGTATGCTGGATCTGAGGGGCACAGGTAAGAATGAAAACAACCTGAGAGAGAGGAAGAAGAGTTAATGTTTGGGGTGCAGGGAAAGAGAAGAAGGGGCTTGGACTGCAGCACAAATAATAGATAAATCAAGCAGCAGGAGCGAGTGTCTTCAGTGCCTGTTTATTTATCACTGCTTTCTCTGGGCACTGACAAGCTAAGGAAGGTAGGGTGAGAAAACAACATCATCTGGCTTGATGGATGAGGCGTGGAGAGGGAAGGAGCCTCTGCCAGGTCTTGGAGGAGCAGGAGGCAGGAGTCAGCTTGGGGAGGGGTGTGCTGATGCAGAGAAGATTGAACCGAGCTTGGCCATTGACCTTCCTAGTCCTAGACACCTCCTTGGGAAAGAGAGCAGGTGTTAGATCATGCAGAAAACTGAGATCACATAGCAGGCATTTGGCATTTCTGGAGACCTCTTGCAGAGACAGGTCCAAGATCAAAGCACCCCCAGAGCCCTGAACAACACCCTCACTCCCTGACGCTAGAAGCTGGGCTTTATTTGGCTCTTTGCTGGACCCTAGAACCCTCCAGCCACTAAAATTCTTTTTTTTTTTTTTTTTTTCCTTTTCTTTTTTTTTTTTGTTCTCTAAATGCTCCCAGGCAAAACCTTGCTGTATTTTATTTTCTGGGTGCTGTTTACTTCAGAAGACCAGATTGCTAAAAATTCCTAAGTCACCTGTGCCTCTTTTGTGGCTAGTCCTTCTATTCAGCTTTTTCCAGAGCAGTTGCCTAGCTGCCATTCGACCATAGAAATGCTTAAATACACGGGTGTTTAGGGTATCTTACATTTCTTTACTGGTCAGTTTTGAAGTCTCTCACCACACTCATTTGTCACGCACGGCTTCAATCCTTGTCTTAGCTACAAACTTTGGAGATCCCAAGCCTGCATACTCACTCTAGGGTTGATGCATTAGCCTCATCTGGCTTCAGAATGGTCTTGTGCTCTGTCCAGAAGCACGTAACCACAGTTAGAAGTGGGAGAATAAGCCCATGGGCCCATCCATCCTGGCCTTGAACACCTCCAGGAATGAGGCAACCACAACTTCTCTGGGCAGCCTGTGCCAGTGCTTCACCATCCGCTTAGCAGGCTATCCCAGGATAAAAGCTTGGGATGTGTATATGACCATTTGTGAAAGGTCACAGTGATTTACTTCATCTCTTACTTACCTTGTACATTGAGTTAACACTGATAAAACAAACGCACAAGAATGTGGCAATTACTTGAGCACAACCCTTACTTGGTCAGCATTACTGCAGGCTTTCTTCTCTGTTACATTTGTATTTTTTCCTTTGACCCTTCTCTCAATTCTTGAGTGCTGGCTCCTTACCTGGCCTCTTTCCAGAGGCCCCTCATCAAGACTGAACATCCTGAGCAGGAGGCATTTAATGGCTTCTCATTGCCGCGTCAAACAAAGCAAGAAGTCAATGTAGTTCTGTTGGCCAAGCTCCAAACTCCCCATGGATGAGATGTTTAAAACTTGCCTGTCTTGGTTGCAGCTTATGCTCAGGACTCTTAAAATAAGCTCAAGATAGCTGTTAGGATGGAGTTGTATTTTATTTATCTGCACTCATGACTACCTGCCCAAATCTCCCTGGGATAAATATATCCAGGTTCTTTTCCTCAAGATAGCTCTGGATCTTGAGATTCTCTGATGGACAGATTCCTTTTGTTTCACCATGGGAAATTCAGGTCGGATATTAGGAAAAAATTATCCTCAGAAAGAGTGGTCAGGCATTGGAACAGTCTGCTCATGGAGGTGATGGAGTCACCATCCCTGAAGGTGTTCAGGAAGTGTGTAGATGTGGTATGGAGGAACATGGTTTAGTGGGCATGATGGGAATGGTCTGACGGTTGGATTTGATGATCTTAGTGATCTTTTCAAACTTTAATGATTATGTGATTCTATGACTCTTAGGCAGGAACATCTCCCAGAAGGCCTTGCGAGTCATGTGTGGGAACATCTCCATCCTCTACCAACAAACTACATTCCATGTAGGCTTCTAAGGCAAGAAAAAGAAAGAATGCAAAGATAATCCAACAGGAGCTGTAAGGGGAATACAAGGCCCTACAAAGATGCTTCTCACTGTTGAAAGAACCAAAGCTATTTCCCTGTCTGCATTGAAAGCAAGATAAAAGGTTGTAGCAAACTGAGAAGATAATGCAAACCAAGTGGGAACTCTTTCTACTCACTGTGGACCAGGCTGGATACATCCCTTAAACACAGAGGTGACAAGTCATGACTGTGACCACGAATCCCTCTCTAACAGCAGCCTCCAAGGAACTCACAGCTCTCTGTCTCAACTTGGGTAAATCAAAGAATCATTAAGGTTGGAAAAGACCTCCAAGATCACCAAGTCCAATCACCAACCCCTTCCCACCATGCCCACCAATGATGTCCTTCAGTGCCAAATCTCCATGTTTCAATGAACACCTCCAGGGATAGTGACTCCATCACCTCCCTGGGCAGCTCATTCCAATACCTCACCACCCTTTCTGAGAAGAAATTACTCCTGATATCCAACCTGAATTTCCAGATGAATCCTCTGTGACCTTACAAACAGCAACAAATTTGGTTCAGGTTCTAGGAAATTGTCACTTTATTCTGTTTTTCTTCTGACCACAAATGGCACTGCAGAGAACAAGTAGAAGAGATGGGATAGGAGCTGTAGCAATCTAACAGTCCCAGGCTCCTCCAGAGCTGTGGGGGACTATTATTTCTTTAGAGAAATTCCCTTCCCCCATTGCAGCACATTTCCTGCAGACCCCTGCTATGCTGCATTCGTCTTTCCCCATCACTGGGAACCAAGCAAATCAATCAATCCTTTGGCAGAATTAAAATAAAAGAAAGCCTTCTTTTAATGTCCCATTAAAGACCAAGGCGACATTGCCTGGCTGAATCCTACCTTTTTCAATTTTTTTTTTTCTTTTCTTCTCGGTTGTCTGAGAGGAAGCTTTCGGAGCGAGGAAGGATTTCAATAATTGCCTTCCGATTCTGCCCCCGATACGGTACCCTATCCCCAAAGCGCAGGCCCTGCACGCCTGCCCTTCATCTGAAACTCCAAGGGAAGCAGTTTAACATGAAGCCACATTGATATTCAAATAGATTATCATGCAGGCAAATGGAGGCAGCATTCCAGCCAGCAGCGTGTGAAAGAGCAACTAATGGATTAGTATTTATGGTCGAGTATAATCCACATTTTAGGATACTGCATCTGGTAGGGACATATGAAGATCTCCTTTTTATTTCAGCCTCCCCCCCCATCCTCATCTTATCCACCTCATCTCCCCATCTTCTCCACATCTCCCTCCTCCTTTCCAAACAGGATACAGCAGCCTCCTGAGCACCGCTGAGGTTGGCAAAATTGATGACAGGACTTTAGGATCCATTAGAAAAACAAATTCTTAAACAGTGTCTTCTAAAATCAATCACTTTTACCTTTAGTGGGATTTATCGCTAGCCTGCCTGCCCCTTGTTGCAAAGATTCATGTCTCCCAAGAAGAAAAAATGACCGTGTGGCTGCATTCAAGGTTGGAGGTGCTGGCCTCTCCTCTTCCCCACAGAGGAGTTTTTGGGTGCAGTGAGAGCAGAGCTTCCAATAGGGATGTGGCACACCCCTCAGCTGAGCTCTCACATCTGGGGATGATGAGCAGTAATGCTCAGGAATAGGGAGTGATCTACTCTAAAGGTAAATAGAGAGACTGGGGTATAACTACTGGGATGGGAGGGTTAGGAGCACTTCTTACAGCATAATGGTTTCTTGAATTAATCCCTGCTTGCACCAAAGCTGTTTATACTGAACATGTCTTGATGTGAAATTTCATGATGCCTGCAAGAGATACACAGCACAACATGGCAAATCCATGGGGAAGAAAAATAACCCATAAACAAGAGCAAAAGCATTCGTAGAAGCAATGAGGGTATTCATGGCTGTGTGTTTTATGCCATGCACATGGTAGAAAACTTTCCAAATACAGAGACACACACAGTAGAGGGGAATAACCTTCTAAAATAATAGAATCATTAAGGTTGGAAAAGATCTCCAAGATCATCAAGTGCAGCCATCAACCCAGCACCACCATGCTCACTGAACTTTCTCAGTGTCTTCTGTTTTCTCAGAGATGGACTTTAGCAGCACAAGGAATAGCCCTCTTTGGATTCTGGGCTGCGTCTGAACAGCTGATCATCTCTTGTATTCCATATTCAGGATGCATTTAATTAGGTTGTGGCCCTTACTTCACACTTATGTGGGCTGTTCTTCCATTGGTATGTCTGGAGATCATAGAATCACATAAGCAGAAAGGTGGAAAAAGACATCCAAGGTCATCTAGTCTAATTGCCATCCATTGCTACTATGCCCAGATCTGCTGGAATAAGGGGAAATATGACCATCTAGCACGAAGTCAAACAAGCCAGCATGAAAATCATCTTCTGAGGTCTCCTTTCAGCTAGATATTGCAAAAGATCTGGAATTTCACATTCCTGGGGACAGAGTCTTGCTGAAGGCACTGTGTCTTCTCCAACTGAACTGTGCTATTTAATGATCAGAGAACAGTGGAAAGGTCTCTCTCCACTTGTTCTTTAACAAAATACATTAAATTTAGCAAATGTATGACCCATGCTTTAAGGGTCTGGGCTGATTCTAGGCGTCTCTTATTGCTTTTTATACTGGATTTACATGTAAAAGATGGGGAAATGCCACTGGAAGATTTTTTCCAAGTAAGCCATTCCTCTAGGCATCTAACCCAAGCTGGCACAGGTGAGAAGCAAATACAGCCTTTAGTTTTAACCTCAGGTCTAGTCTCCTTACTTTGATCTAGTGCAGTCCAGCACAGGCAAGATGGAGCAGAGGAAACTGAAGAAATATGAACAGTGGAGAAGATCGGTGAGGCAAGTGGATGATGAGTGAGGCAAGTCAGAGCCTTCTCAGCCTTGGGTCTCTGAGCATCCTCCCTGTCTTAGCTTCAGGGAAGGGAGGGGTTGATGCCAGAACATTAGTAAATTCAGAGAGAAGCTCATAATTCCTATTGATTCCTGACCAGCCAGTGCGAGGTGTATAAAAATGCTTGTTCTATCATTTAGAAAAATGGCAATGTTATGATAGAACTGATTGATTTTCCTCTTTAGGAATATTCATAAACACTGGTTCCAAGAACTGATAAATCTTGCTTCCCCTGCGCAGAGTAAATCACTCCCTAGTGCTTCCCAGAGTGCTGGGGGCAAGGGAGGTTGTTATTTCTAATTCCCTTTCAAAGCAGCTGCAAATGGGGAGAGTCCTGGCATGGGGGGGGCTCGGAGGCCAGATTAACCATATCCCATCATGGTCAGACCCTGTTTCTATGGGAAAATTACAAATCCTTATGTGCCTGGCTGGAGTAGGCTGACGAGAGAGGATCAAGAGCTCCTCTTTGGCTCTTGTCTGGAAAGAATTTCATGCTTGCACTTAACTAGCTACAAGCATTTTTGTGTTGTCTGTGGTTTCCATTTTGCTCCCACACAGTGATGTGTACATTGGAACTCCAGATGGGTTGTAAAACCTACTTTCTCGTGATTTGAAAGATGAAACTGTCCTGAGGAGCATGACATCTTATTGTGGCCTGCATTCTTACAAACACAGTACTCATTAACCATTTTCATAAATGGGACACTCCACTGCTTGCTTGTTGGGTTTGAACCACTACGGGAATCCATATTTTTTTTGCTCAGAAAGATCAGTAAATAGTGCTCTTCTCCAGAAGAACCTCCTTGAGGCCTTTCAGAGGACACTGGGCAGAAATGGTCTCCTTGTCCAGCACAAGGGGGCAGCAGTTTTACTCCATGACCACCATAAGTCATTTGCAAGACCCATCTGAGACCTAACATGGGACTATAGAAGGTTGTGAGTGCTCCATCCCTGGAGGCATTCAAGGCCAGGCTGGATGTGGCTCTGGGCAGCCTGGTCTAGTGGTTGGTGAGCCTGCACATAGCAGGGGGGTTGAAACTAGATGATCATTGTGATCCTTTTCAACCCAGGCCATTCTATGATTCTACAATTCTGTGATTCTGTGATGCAATGATTCGATAGTTCTATGATCTCTGTGGTGGAAAAGACACAACAGAGCCAAACTACAGGTCCATACCCAGCTAAATCTCCACTTCACTTAGAAGTGCTTCCACACAGAACATACCCATTCCAGTCTTGCAAACACCTGGTCCTGCTGGACACAGTCTCATTGCTTGTTTTCCTCCCATCATCTCTGGACTTGGAGTGGCACTGGCCAGGTCTTCTGCTAGCTGATGTTTCCATGTCACTGTTGGTTCAAGTATCCCCAAATATGATGGCTCTGCACATAAAGATCCCTTTCAGGCTGGCAGGAGACCATGTGCCAACACAAGTCACCATGTTGGTGCTGCTCAATATCTGTGTGGTCAAGCACCTGTGGTTACCAGCCACCAAGTGGCATTCCTTGCATGTCCTGGATATTCTTCTCATGGAAAGAAGGAAAGTGTGGAAAATTAAAAACATGCATATTTTTCGTAGAGGTGTTTGAGAAGTAATTGCTTTCGTAAAGTTAGATGATATGATTAGGAAAAACAAACAAACAAGAAACCTTTTCAGGTTCATGATGTTTCTCCCTAGAAATCCTGTCTTGCTTATAAGCTTTAGCTCACCTCAGCTGCATCACTACATCACCTGTTTAAATTACTAGAACAGCAAAAAGAGTAAAAAAATTGCATTCCCTCTTGCCCAGGTCACTACTAACGTCTTGCCTAGAGAGTAATACTGCAAATGAGGATTTTCAGCTTCAAGCTGGATATTTTGATATCCAAAAAGGAGCTTTTCCCACTGAGATATAGAAGGGGGGAGGGGGGCTGAGAAGGGGAATATACATGTATGTCCCAGTAAAAAATATTGGCAATTTTTATTACCTTTTAGATTTTACTTCTGCGGTAATCTATTTTAATGAGGTCAGCCTGCCTGGCACCAGGTACCCAGTCTAAGTGGAGTAGTTTAATGTCAGGATCAGGGAGGAGAGGAGCACCGAGGGGGAGGAGGCTGGCTGTCTGAGACACTGGGGTCCTATATCACACAAACTTACGGTGTAAAAATTGACTCGGTTTGCACATTTTTAACTGTATTTGAAATCGACAAAAAGAGTAATTATAAAAAGGGATATATCTGCTGGGATAGGTAGGGAATTTGATGAAGCCACTTTGAAAGCTCTGGCTTTTCTGTAGGAAAAAATATGCTTATTAGTGCACAGTGAAGATTTATTAGATTATATGATTATTTATTATAATATCTGTTCTGGTGGAGGCACTGTATTATCCATATATTTTCTGTATTATAGCCATGGATGGTCAATATTAATATCACTGAAATTTAGGGTTAGATCTTAGAAAGACACTTTTAGCTATGATGTCCCTGTCCTTTAAGAAGTACAGATGAGTGTATTAAAGATGGGAACAGGGTAGACCTTCCCTCTCTGTGTATAAAACACCAAAACATCCCTGCTATTGGAGACAGAGGCTGGTGCTAAGTCCCAAATATGTTTGCCATGATTCTTGTTGGGTATAGCTTTTTCCAGACATTTTTTGGAGTTTGGGTTTGCAACACACTTCATATCTAGATTGACTGGGGGTATCCTGAACCCATCCCACTGTAAATTTTTTTGAGTAGATGTGGACAGATCTTGCTTGCAAGATGGATGCATCAAGCTGACCCAGCTGGGATGTGTTTGGCAGTTCGCTGCTTTTCACGGTCAGCTGAAAGAGGGCAGCTCCTTGGAGAGAAGTTTTTGCTGCTACTTCCTCCCCTTTTGCACCTGGTTGTTGGTAATGCAGTATTTTGATGCAAGCTTGGCCGTGCTGTCCTGGCCTTCAAGGTCTTCCCTGGGGTTTTTCAGATAGTGTGTACCAGTCCATGTGTGAGAGAAGCCATCACACCTGGGCATACAAGGGGATTATTGCTGTTTCCATTTAAAATCTACTAACATTGGATGATACCTTGTTGTTGTTGGTCTGGTTGGTGTTATGTGCCTGGGAGACACAGGGGAGGGAGGGAGACTGACAGGCATAAAATTTGATAGAGAAATTGATAGAGATCTATAGTGGAGATGGAAAAATGACAGGAGGGAGACTTGAGAATAGATAAATATGCTGGAGATATAGATTTGGATAGACTTTCTGTCTCAGAGATCAATATATCTATATCTCCTTTACACCCATAGGTTTCCCACCAGTCTACCTGACTTATTTTATATTTTTGGTTTTACATGGCAGAGAAACAAACAAACAAAAAGCTATTTTACCTGAATCACACACATGGAGAGGAAACAAGAGCATCAGATACCCAAGAGACAGAAACTTTAGAAGCTCAGAGCTATGCATTTATCCTATCTCCTTCTTGCTCTGCTCCCTGACACTCTTTTCTTCCAGCCCAGTGTTGACACCCATGAAGCCCTCCCAAAGACACAATTAGTAGAGAGAGGTGCTGAAAGCCTGAGACTAAGTCTGAGAAGGTGAGATACACATCTACTGCAATACTTTATCCAGAGCTCTCATCTCTGACAGTGCCAAGTCTTGTTGTAGCTAGGAATTTTACAACAAATGTTTTTAAAATAAACTTGCTGCTTCCAAACTATCCTCTCCCTCCATTTCTCCCACCTCCAGCTTCGTATAAATGAGCCTCCCCCTGGGCTTGGCTACTTATTTCCAGAGGAATCGATTACAGAGCGAAACCCTTTGGGATGGTTCCTTCTTGCTCCTTTCTGCCCCCATCTCTTCCCAAGAAGTGCTCTCTTCACCCCTTCCAGCCCTAAGCAACCCCCTCACCCCTTCCCTCCCCACCTTCCCCCAGTGCTGGTGAGCTCAACCAATTCATCACCCTGTCAGACTTGTGTGACAGCCCTTCACAATGAGCCGAAATAAGCAATGGAGCAGCCCTCAGCCCAGCCAATTTAGCAAAGCAGGCAACATATGAGAGGCTGACTCCCAGCATGCCAGCAATTGAAATTGGGAAATTGGTTCTACTCCTCTTTGGCAGAACAGATTTTTTTAAAATGTTACCTATATATTCTCTCCCTATAGAGATATGTATTTAAGGTAATTCTCTCCCACTTAAATCTCTGGTGCTTATTACACACAGACACTGCAGCCCAGTTTCTCTCTCTCACTCTCTCTCTCTCTCTCTTCTCTGAACAGTGCTAGATTATGAGAGGGTTTTATTAGTAAACTTGCTTAGTCTGCAGAAATGTGCTGGCTTCAGCAGATTGAGTCTGTAAGCAGGGCTGGGCTCCTCCTGCCATACTGAGCTAAGACACGTTGCTTGCTTCCCCTGGCTTGCCATCACACACGTCCACTTCCTCCAGTGCTGCTGACCCTTGCAGGAATGGCTCATGTTATTCCCTACTCCCATCCGGAGGGTAGAGGATGGAGCTAATGCACTGTCTACAGTGGAGGCACATATATCTGACCTCACTCTGGGACCACTCTGTAGTCAAAGGGCAGTGACTTAGTGAAGCTCATGTCATCCTAAAGCACAGCGTCTGCGCTGCTCCAATAAATAATGCTCTGAACCCTCACTGACTCCATCACCATCAACCATAATGGCTTCAAAGATAACTGGCATGGATGGACGTATCCTTTCTGTAGGCACTTAGGGGAGCTGAATCCCACATGCAGTTTGAACAGTGGCCTCTTCAGAGCGGAGATGGCATTGTCAGAGTGCGTTTCTGCAGTGCTTGGCAGGTGGGAACTTGATGTTACCTTCTGGTCCCTTCCTGGAGAGTGAAGTTGAGCTGTTGAGTTTTGTTACATCCAAGCTGGCATATGCAGATGCAGACATTTGTTCTGAGTTAACAGAAATCATAGAATCAAAGCACACTAAGATCATCAAGTCCAACTGTTGATCCATCCCCATAATGCCCATTAAACCACGTCTCTCAGTGTCACATCTCCCTGTGGCACTATTTCTTGAACACCTCCAAGGATGGTGACCCCACCACTTCCCTGGGCAGCCTCTTCCAATACTTGATTGCTCTTTCTTAGAGGAATCTTTTCCTTGAAAGGTGCCCTAAGTGCAGTGGAGGGTCTTGGAAGGACATCATATGAAATTATCAAAATGAAACAGAAAAGTCAAAATGAAACAGAAAAGTAGAAGGGGTTCTTTTGATTGCAGATAGTTAAATTGTAGAGACATTTGTCATGGCATGCTTTGAGTGAAACATCTTCATAAAGGTCTTATAAAAAAAGAAAAATTGGATAGATTAAGCAAGGAGAAATTTGTGAAAAAGTCTGTAAAATAAGACACTGCCTGTAGCTTGGGAAGTTGTGAGCTGTACATATTTAAAAGCTAGGAAGGAATTTGGGAGTTTTTGCTATGACAGTTTTATGTTTATGATGTCTATGTGGTCCTGTTGGGAGAGGGCATTTAGGCTGAGCTGGTATAGCCTTTCTTATGGGATAACCTGAATGAAGCATTTGATGTGAACTCACCTGAAAAAGAGCCACTCTTGTCAGTTCTTACTATAGAATCATAGGATCATTAAATTTGGAAAAGACCACTAAGATAATCTAGTTCAACTGTCAGCCGATCCCCATCATGCCCATTAAACCATGTCCCTCAGTGCCACCTCTACCCTTTTATTGAACACCTCCAGGGATGGATCAGTGCTGCATGGCAATGCCATCACATGTCAGGTGGGTGCAAATCTCCACCTTAATACCTGGAGTACTGTTGGGTGGCTGCTTCTCAGCCAGATGGGGTGCAGATCATCACTGACCATTGTTCAGAAAAACAGCTAGTGTGCCTGGAATAGGCTCCATCCATCCAGCTCTACTTACAGGTACCTGGCACCAAGTAAATAAAAAATGAAACCATTGGCTCTGTAAGGAGAGCCTCTGAAGGCTCTGACCTTCCACCATCAAGGAGCACAGACTTGGAACTCATTATGTCCTGGCTGACATCTACATACAGATTTTCCAAACAGATATCAACCCACATGAGGTATGGGTGGTTTTCAAAGCATGTAATGGACTGAAGTCAAAGTGGTGTCATGCAAGGAAGCTCCTCACCAAAACTGCAAATTGTACTTTTTTCACCTCTTGCCATTTCATCTATTAGAATATCAGCTTGCATAAGAGCCCAATGGCCTCTCCCTGGTGATCATTCATTCCAGCAAATTGTTAAGAGGCAGATAATTAATTGTTGCGAGTCACTAAAAAAATGATCATTCTTTTCAGAAAATTACCATGATGTTCTGCAGAAATGTTAACGCCTGCAGCCATAAAACGAATGGTGAGCTACAGCATCAGCTGCCAGGAGAACTATGAGTTATAATCCCACAATTGGATGCAAATGGGCAGAACTTCCAGACGTTTCTGAAGAAAGCAAAAGCATATTCATTGCTTAGCAGCACAGTTTTATGGTGGGTTTTTTTGGGTTTTTTTTTTTTTTTTTTTCCTGCTGTGTAGTTGACTAAAATAATCAAGCAGGGATAAGAACTGTTCGATGATACCGAATGGGCATGAAGGTTTAGTCTTCATATTTATTTTCCATCTGACTATTGAAATTTTTCTTCAACCATTTGAAATAGAGAACTTGCAAAGGTACAGCTATGCCAAACAATAATCTGGCTATGTTTTACTGCCTCCTGGGGCTTATAGCTAAACAGCTGAGAGAGAGAAGTTTTGAATAACCAAGTCTGAGAGTTAATTGCTGAGATCTGCCAGATTTTGACATGTTTTCCAACCAACATCTAGCTGAGGCAACTAGAAATGTAGTCTGAGCACAGTCTTGTCCTCATATTCCAATAAATCTAGCCCAGAGAGGCTTAGGAAGCAAATCTGGTATTTCTCCAAAGGATTGGCTTTGGAGTCAGGATGACTCCTGACTTTGCATCCAACTAAGTTCTTGTCATTCACAATGCTAATACTGCTTATTCAAGAACCTGGCTGAAGTGGGTAGGTGTAAAGTAGGAAGAAGGGTGGTTTTGAAGGGCATTTCTTTCATCCCTCTGCTAGATAAGACCTGACGTATTTATTGATTTCCATTTGTTATGGACCAGCATTTGCATCACTTAGTGTTACTCCACAAATGGACTACAGGAGATGACTCAGGTCACAGCTGGTTTCCCAAATATGGGTTGTTTTTTTGTTCAAGAAATGTGAACTTTCCAAATTACTAGCTCTTTTGGCCTACTCTTTCATGCTTGTATTCCAGTGACTTCACCTTCTAGCAATGGGGTGGGTTTCCTGCCTGTCAGACTAGTTTACCTGCAGGGAAGTCTGCAAGTGATGCAATCCAACCTTCTCTGAAGATTTTGTTTTGTTTTCCCTGTTTTTCTCACAGGTGTTGTTGAAGATACCTCTGGATAGCAGACCCAAATGAGAAGGAAACAAACCATCTAACACAGATCTTGCAACGGAAGTCCAAGACCCATTATATCCTTTTTGTAAATAAAGGAAAGTCACCAGTCAGGATATGTTGGCTAGATAGATGTTGAAAATGCATATTTATGCTGTAGAGTAACATTTCCACATACGAGTTTATCTCCTTCAAAACAGAATTATCCTCCCATATGACAGTTTTGGTACATCTGTAGGGAACATTCAGCTGCTGAAAATACTGAGTGTCCAGTTTGGGGCTAAGGTGGAGAATTCAGTGACCAGCACCCACAAATACTCAGAGAGAAGATACAGCAAGAAAGATTTGGGCTAGATTTTAAGGAAATTTCCCTAAGTGGGTGGAGACAAGCCATGACTGGGGAAGAGGAGGGACTTCAAACACTGCATGAGTTCAAGATCAAGTCAGGTGAAAGAGCGACACAGGTCTTGAGACAGGTTGACAGGTTATGTCCAACAGTGCCCATCCCAGGCCCGTTTTCCACGGATTTCAGGCTGAAATTTCCACATAACCAGAAACTCAGCTGGAAAACAGCCTTCTCACAGTCAGATCTTTGGTTTCTACTGATCAAAGCGAGACTCAGAGGACTGATTGAGAGCTTACTGGCTCAGTGGCTGATCACCCTTCACTGCTTTCAGCTTTAATGAGCTGTCTGTGAGGAGGAAAGGGAGGCATAAAGGTGCTCTGCCACATCGAGGTGACAAAAATGCATCACTGATGCCTCCTTTGATGGCCTTTTACTTGGGGGCCGTGCTGCAGGGAAGCCCAGCTTGTTTGGGGCTCATATTTTCTGCACCTCATCATTATCAGTCTTTGACAAGTGACAGCAACAGGTATCACTCTACGGAAATGGAAATCGTGCAAAGCCACACTAGCAAAGGAAGCAGGGATAAATGCAGCAGGAAGCCACACAAGGAGGCCTTGTCTGCAAGCCATCCACATCCATTCCATGCAGGCAGGTGGCACTGAAGATGAATAGCAATGGCAGGACTGGCAGAGCAGGCAGAAGTGCTCAAAGATGGTGACATCAACTGTCACAGCCAATTATAGCAGAACCATCGGAAAGGAGCATCTCTACTCACACTGGTCTTCTCCAGACGTGGCAGCCCCGCAGGTCCCAAGGCTGTCTCTTCCGCAACATGTCTAGATCTCAGCTCTGATGTGGAAATCATCTGTATGGATGTCAGATTCCTTTCTACACGCACAGATACATCAATATTTTCAGTAATTTCCTATCCTGGATTCAAGAGTGTCTGTTGCAGGCATTCTGAAGAAGGACAGAGAGATCTCTGGAAGATGAGTTAATTTCTTCCATTATGTCCCGAAGAAATATCACTTTGTTTTCCCTAGAAAGTCACCCAGAGTATATGACGTGAAACTCTACCTATACACCTAAGGCATACTGGGAGCAACTGCACTGTAGCCAGAATCCTTGAAGTGCTACAGTAGAAAACAGCATAAGTGAACCTGAATGGAACCATTTGACTGGACACTGGCTCAAGAAAAAGCTGAATTGGGTAATTAGAGGGCTGTCAGTCTGGTCTTAGGTACACACAAGGAGCCACCTACAGACTTAGAGCAAATGATAAATGAAAGGAAACACATTTATTGAAGATAGGTAATTTCCTTCTGAGATATTCCTTGGATAGCAGATTTTCTAGGAAGGGTAGATTTCATTTATCTGGATTTAGAAAAGCATGTGATGTGGAACCTCACAAATAAGAGATGAAGATAGGATCTATATAAGAACCATGATATGGGTAAGGAACACACAGACAGTGAGAGAAGAGTGAGTGGGGAAATACCAGGTTGAAGGGAAGTGAATCAGTGGAGCTCCTTGAAGACTACTTTTGGATTCACAGCAAGATTCTGTTATAACTTGGAAAAAGAAAATAAAAACCAAGCAAATAAATGAAAGGTACATGTAAGATATACCATGGCAGGGAGTTTTCTTGGAAATGGTCAAGAAGGTGTGTTTCAACATTGGTATCGTTTAAGTAGAGCTTTGGACAGGAGGTTTCCAGGTGTTCCTTCCAGATGCCGCTGTCTTTGGATTCTATGATTCCATAAAAGATGCATAAAAAGTTCAAAATAGGCTTTTGATTGCCAGGTTAATGAAGACCTTGAGTACTGAGCCATCATGAGTATTTTGCTCTGGTGGCCCTTTCTGTGCTTAGAACATGTTTCTAAAATGCCCGCCCACCTCAACGTGTGATTCTGCTAATCAGTTTGCATTTCCTCAGGAAGCAATCACATCTTATTAATTTTAAATCGCACGGATAGTCATTACCCTTGTAATTGTCTGTTTAGTAAATACACTGATCCCCAAGGGCTTATTGAGGCTTATCTATTCCTAGATGACTTGTGTGGGTATTGATTATTTGCTTGTTAGTCTTCATTAAAAATGTTTTTAATAAACAATTGGAAGATAATCAAGGAGCAAGCAGAAGCTTTTACTGGGAAATGTTGCAAAACTATTTCAGATGGGCCATCTGAACAGTCTTGCTCATTTGCAATTTTTCTGGGGGAAAAGCCTGAATCCTGAATGTGAGTTCCTGGCTTTCTTTTGACTTGGGTTTATTTGTGTGCAGATTCAGTGTTTTTGAGCTGGAATGTTGGGATGGACAATTAGAATCTCCTTAGTCTGCAGGACACTGATGTGATAGGATTGATGGACGTGATTTCAGAGAAGCAGACTCAGAGTAAATGTGGTATTTGGAAACATGTTGGGCATGGTCATGATGGGTTGATAGTAGGACTTGATGAACTTGGAGATCTTTTCCAAACTGAATGATTCTGTGGTTCTATGATTCCGTATCATCTGAGTTTCCTCAAGATGCCTGCAACACCCTCCTGAGGTTGGCAGATGTTTTATAGGACCTGTAGGAAACCTTCAGTCTCTCTGGACCAGTATCTGGAAGCCAATATTCCCACTCTGGGGAATAGAAATGCAAGGACAGTGGAGAACCCCACATTCCTCATCCCCCTTTCTCCTTTTGCCCCTCCCAGTCCTACTTTATGGCCTACAGTTCTGTCCAGGCCAACCATATAGGCAAGGCACCTCATAGAGAAGATGCTTTGCTCTTGGGGTGCACTCAGCATGTGAAAACAAAAGGGTTGCAGGGTTGATATCCAATGCTTTTTGGATGTTGGAAAACAGATGGCAGGACTAGAAGTGAATGTGTGCACATAATGATGTAGATGTGTCTGGGCATTTTTCTTTGCACCCATATTATGAATGAAGCAGGAAAAGAACACAATATTATACCACAAGTGGAGCTGTGGCCTCTTGCTAGAGCATTGCTGAGGGAGGACCGAGTGGGATTTCCTACCTGGAAGAGGAGAGTGGTATGAGAGGAAGAGAGCTGTGTGGACATACACGTGTTGGTGGAGAACTGCAGTTTCTTATCATGACATCTTGCAGACTGCTAGCCTACTTCCCCATGGCCCTTGGGAGCAGCCAGTGTGGAAGGAAGCAAATGGGGATTTACAAATATGAGTTTTCTACCTCTTTATTTTCAATGGCACTGGGAAGCGCTGACTTTCCCTTACCATCCAGGGGTGCATACAAAGATAGTATAATAAAAAGAAGGAGGGAAGAAGGATTTTCCTTTTGGGGGGCCAAATTAATGAGAAATCAATCTGACCTCAAAAATCCCTTAATGGTGATAATGCACTGGCTACAACACATGAACGAGAGCGGCAGCAAAATCCAATAGCTTGAGTTAAAGTAGGTTTCTCACACCTTCCTGCAGTCACAGCAATTTGTGGAGGATCATGCAGGGGCAGTGGATGCAGAGGAGTGCAGCAGTAGTTTCAGCTCCTTTTCAGATGCCTGGTGCCCAGAACATGATGCTGTGCACGTGTATCTGTGGGAGGATAGTCTGCATCTAGTCTACAAGCAGATATTTTCAGCTCACCTACTTGGGATTAGGACATAACCTTTGGAAGGAGCAAACCTTGGATGAGAGCTTCCTCTCTGCAAAGCGTTTGGGATCGTAAAAGGAAAATTCATGACTCATGCAGAAATCACAGAATCACAGAATCATAAAGACTGGAAAAGATCACTAAGATCATCAAGTCCAATTCCAAACCATCACCACCATGACCACCAAAGCATGTCCCTCAGTGCCACGTCCACCCTTTTCTTAACCACTTCCTGGGAACAGTGACTCCATCATTTCCCTGGAGGTCTGTTCCAGTACTTGACCACTCCTTCTGAAATAATCTTTTCCTAAGATACAAAATTAACTGGGAGGCCCTGGACTGAACACAGTGCAGTACCACAGGCTTTATCTCCTGTACAGCACCATGCATGGGGTGCAAGGTTTGGGTTCCAGAGCACTGTCCCACATATAAATGTGTGAGATGGTCTCTGGAAGCCATACCTGAATGACCATCATCCCCACAAACCTGTACATCCACATACCCCACCCTTTATCCTCACTCTATAATTGATGAACTTTTCTGATTCTGCACATGATAAAAGCTGCCTGGTAGCTCTATTCAGACCCATGGAGGTTTACCCTTCTTCCCCCTTCCCCCAGCCCAGCTTGCTCCCCACACCCCATCTCATTGGATTGCTGAGATTTATGAGCCAGACTTGCATTATGAGGTGAGTGACTTATCGGTCTGTCAGGGGGAGCGTTTTAAGACAGAATTATATGGGAGAGGGAAAAGATTTTTACCAAATTAATGAAAAATCAATCCAGCCTCAAAAATCCATTAATGGTCATAATGCACTGGTTACAGATAGAGAGATACCGCAGAATCCAATAGTGCCTGTTAAATACTTCTCCTGGAATGGAGCGTCTGGGATATAACTCATTCATTAGGCTGCGTATGTTTACTTTTTAAAGTGACACCAATCTCTGTCCCTGCAGGACTCCATGCAGCATTTATAAGACACGACCCCAAGTGCCCACTTTGAGGGCCAGCCCAATGGAATTGATCCTCTGCTGGCTTTTTTCCCCCTCCCTGAAACTATCCGTGCTGAGGTAGTGCTGGGCTGACTCGGTTCCTATGGCTGATGGTCACCATCATTCTCTAAGTATTGGCTTGGCTGATAGTTGGGCTTGACGATCTTGGAGGTCTTTTCCAACCTTTATAATTCTGTTATGATTCCATCCTTTGCCTCTTTTCCTTGTGCTACTGCAGCTGGAGTTTCTTATGTACTCTTTGCCCCATTCTGCTCCATGCTTCAGGCTTCCATCCACTCCAATTCTTCCAGACCCATGAGCTTGATGAGTTTACCATGTATTGGTATCCCAGGCCACATCTAAAGGTGGAACTCAGGTAGTTTCTAATCAGAGCCATGCTCTCCATATCTGCCCAGATGTTGGACACAGCTGTCATTCCCTGATCCTGCTTGACAACAAGTTTAGTAGACATGTCCAAATCAGGGTTGTATTCAAGCTGACAATCAAATTGCAGATTTCTGCAGGATAATACAACCTGTTTGAGCAAAGCTTCCACTGAAGAAGTAAAACTACTTGTCTAACACACTGTAGCACAGAGCAACAAGTACACTGAAAGAGTGTGTCACACCAGGAACATCTCTTCCTCTAGAGGTTTTCCAGAAAAGGGTATCACTTAGTGACGTGGTCTAGAGCAGCCACAGGTATGAGTTGATGGTTGGACTAGATGATCTTAGTGGTCTTTTCAACTTTAATGATTCTATGATGACTGAAAACTTCATGGAGTGTCCAATCCATGCTGCAGAGGGCAACACAGAGGGCTAGGCCATGGGACATGCATAGCATCATGTATCACTGTATCGTCAGGGTGGTGAGAAGTTTCAGAGGTGATACACAAGGTGTCATTCCTCTGCAGGGTGTCTAATATGAAAAGTCAATTTGTCTATCAAGTCTACTACTCAGACTGAAGAGGGTTCATTGAACAACTCCCACAGCAGCTCAGATTGGAGTGGCAATTCTACTCATCCTGTTGAAGCTGAACCATGGTGCCAAGGATGAGTGCATTGGGCAAAGTGAAGATAGATGAGAAGGACCCTGAATCTATAGCGTCAAAAGGAAGAAATTTACCTTAGTTGGAGATCAGAGTTGCATCTTGACCTCGGCTCATGTCATGAGGTTCTTTAGATGTCACTGAATAAATGCACCCATCACCAGTTGCATGCTGTCATATCTATGCACAGCCCTGTACATTGGGTGTTTATTACACATACACTGCTATTTTCTATCAGGCCTGGAAAAATCTCTTCCTCCTGCTGTAATGGGAAGGTGTAGAATGCTGAGTCTTGGCTTGCTTGTGATCCAGCACTGAGTTGTGCCTTTGGCTCTATTATGATCTTACCTTCCTTTGCTTTACAGCTCTGGGATTCCTGCACGTGCCACCGTTCCACTCATGATTTATTCTGGTCTGAGCAAGGGTGGGATCAGGACCCGATGTGTTTTGGTGTGATGTCTGGATTGAATCAGATACATATATCGACCCTGCTAAATGTCATAATGCACCAGGGTTTTGTTTCCTCTAAATCTTTTAAAAAGCAATAAAGGGACCCAGAATACTCAGAGCACCAAACATCTAGCAAAGTGACAGGCTGTCAAAGCTGCCTCACCAAGAATCCCTAGGCCCAGCAAATTTTAAGCAGGAAAATTTATTCCTGTGTCGCTCATCTCTCCGAGTGAAAAATGGCCAGGGCTCCTCTTTTGCATGAAGTCTTGAAACCACCACAGTGCTCAAACAAGCGGATCGGCCTGAAACAGAACCATTCATCATCTGGAACAGGCAGCCGCGACAAGCACCACCACCAAGAACTAACTAACAAAAAAAAAAAAAAAGAAAAAAAAATTAAGTTGTGGGTTTTACCCAAGCTTAAATGATCCTGCCCATTAATATGACACGACAGGTTGCAGAGCACACTTGCTTGCCTTGGCTGGCAAACGACTTCACTGCAACATAACTGCAGGAGAGCTTCTCTATGAGCTGGTCACCTTTACTGTGATGTATTTCGGTGTGAGATTTCCCAGTTCCAGCTTCTCCCCAGGGAGAAATTCCTAGAGGATTTTGGTGACAGATGCCTGCTGCCCAGTGTTGGTGCTGAGTTGGTGTTGTGTTGATTGCTGGGATGTCACTCAGAGAACAAGGGCAGGGAGAGGAGTGGAGTGGAGAAGATGTGGCTGGACAACTTGTGGGAGATTGATTGGGAATAGATTTTACTAGGGATGGTTCTGAGTAAGCAGATTGATCACAGACTGTAATTTTTTAATATTGTCTATTCCAGATTTCCAGCCTGATTTTTTTTTCTCAATTGCTTGCGCTATGGGATGGGATGTTCTTGAGCTTGAAGGAGGATATTAGGAAAAAGTTATTTACGATAAGGGTGGTGAGGCACTGGAATAGGTTACTTAGAGATGTATCCCTCTTCACTGCAGGGGAGTTGGACACGATGACATTTGAGGGTCCCTTCCAACTCAAACGAGCTTGTGATTCCATGATTCTATGAGGTAATGCCTGTAAAAGTTCCAGCTCTCTTCAATTCCTCTTTCTGATGCTATTATTCATTGAATTCTTCCTAGCAATCCAAAATCTGCTCTCCAGGTGTTCAGGGCTGTGATCTGTCTTTCTGTCTGTTTCTCTTCCCTCAGGATCTGAACTTCACTGTCTCATGGGCACTGCAGCCAAAGGAAATGCATTTTTCATATGTCTCTAGAGAGCACCCATTTACTCAGAGGCTGCCTATGAACTGCCTCTCACCAAATCCAAGCTTGGTCCCACGATGAAAACATCTTGTTCTTGCTGATATTACAGGACAGTAGTTGTGGAACCTGGCAAGGTGAACACAGAGGAGGACTTTTCCAGGAGGTGACAATGCTGCAACCAAATGGTCCCAGCTGCAGCCTACGTGTGACTTTCATTTTGAGTAGGACTGACTGGGACACGGTCAGCTCCTTACTCTCAGATCTGACACGTGTAACACCACTGTGGCCACTTGCAGGGCAGTTCCATGGGATGCAGGTGAATGGGGATCAGGTTTTAATTTAGAAATGCTGACAGGTAAGGAGCTTAGATGTAGCATCATGGGCAAGTATATCTTATGGATCTTAATTCCTCTGGCAATTTTGAATGCTAAAAGAAAACTAAAACAAACAAACAAAAACAAAACATAGAAGAAACCTTCGCTTTCTTCCCTAAGTCCTCTGCTCTATCTGAAAGGGTCATGTTGGGTTAAAATCTGTCTTTACGTAACAGACTGCCCAAAATATGCTGTTGGTCTACCCATAGTCAGGCACCCAAAGTGAAAGGTTTGTTGTTTTTCACCTTGTTATTTTCTTCTCCCCAGCCTGGAAGATGAGGATTTCAAGCAGAATGATGGTTTCTGTTGTTTCCTAGATGCCAGGCATCATTCTCACTGTGCAGAAGCTCAGTTGAGACCACAATTTCTTGTAACCATAAAGTCAGAAGACTTTTTCCATGCTAGCATTATTTCTTGCCTCACACAACTGCACTGTTAAAATCCAACCCTACTTGTGCTCGAGGTTGTGCAAACCCAAGTCCTGGGCCTTCGAGCCATACTGTGCATGGTCACAGAGACAGAGGGTTTTGGTGACAGGGAATTTGTCTCCTGCAGAGCTACATGATATCAAGCCACCTATGGCAGATCTTTAGGGACACACTGTCCCCTTGCTGCTCAGGGCTGTCCCACGTTTATAGCCCCATGAGGTGAGCTCTACAACCCCACGTGCAGGTAAGCAGCTCATAGGATCTTGCGCATAAGTGGAAAGTTCCAATGGGAGGTTAACAATTTGCCTCTCCGTGCTGTGACCCATGAGCGCAGACGCATACCCACCATTCTGCTTCGGTTCTTCTCACAGTCTTTCCCTTCTCTGTCCCAGTCTTTGCAAATGCAAGGTTTGAAAACTGCTTTCAGCAGAGCCTGGCACGGTGGAAATGCCGTAGGGAGAGGTTGACGGGGAGCATCAGCACTTGGAACAACATCGGCGATGCGTTTGCTTTTATAGTGCTCTTCTGTTGTGTTAAAGCACATAAGTAAAAAACAGTCCAACCTTTTATTTTAAAACAAAAATCTATATGTTGGGCTTCGCCAGACCTGAGAGAGTCTCTTAATTTTTCTTTAAATAATGCATTGAGTGCTTGCCAAGACAAGAGGAGGAGAAAGGGGAAAAAAAAATCAAAAGCATCTTTCTAACGTGTTTGGGAAGTTGAGAAGTCCCCTATTACACAGTCACTGTATCAAACAGCCTTTTTCCCCATGCAGATAAAATAATTCCCTAGATCTAATTTTAGACAGTTTTCCATTTTGTGTGGGAGCTTAAAAAAGTTTAACTGGTATTTCATGAAAGTCAGATCAAGTTGGCCTTCTTCTTTTTTTCTTTTTTCTTTCTTTTTTTTTTTTTTGCCTTAAAGATGAGTTTTCCTTTTAGATTTTTATACATTTCAGTGTTCTTATGTAGGACATATACTGTGAACAAAGTTCTTCAGTTCAAACTGTGCTCCTCCTTTGCTGCTTTCATGATGTGCTCATACATGAGAAGGAAATGCGTATGCATATGTATGTGTGTGTGCATGTATGTGAGAAAAGATACTTAAGAGAGTGCTTTTTTGTCATTCAAATATTGTGCTCAACCTGATCCACCTTTACCATGTGCCTCTGTTCACTTTACCTACTTTTAGAGATGAGGAAACCAAGGCACAATGGCAGTGACTATATTAAGAGGGATCCTTCTTTCTCAGCTCAGGAGACCTTGGCTCTGCCTTTTTGGCTGCATCCTGATCTCAAAACACTCTTGACCAAAATGCCATCAACAGGACAAACATCCTCCAATGGTAAGGTTTGTGCCTGGGAGTATGTGGTGTGTTGCAAGGCAGAACTACTCAATGATACTGGCCTAATGTGGGAAGGTCCCTATGGCTCCCTAAGTAATTTAGAAGAAATTGCTGATCAGCCAAGCATTTAAACACTTTTCAGACTCAATTAAAACGTTGGGATAGGTTGCTGTTTTGGGGGGATTTTTTTTTCCCCTAAAAGCCTTTTAAATACCCATAAGAAAGTCTTTATTTATTTCTGCTAGCATGATTGGCAGAGCAAGGTTGCTGAGCTCCTGGGGTCATTCAGCAAGCCATTAATCCTGCTGGACATAAGCTCTGTTAGCAATATTACCGTCTCCATCTGAGTGAGATCTGGCTGTCACCAAGAGCCTTGTGGAGGCAGACACACCTTTGCTCTCAAGCTGGGGTAGTAAGCATTAAGGTTATCAGCACATCAAGGCCAAGTCAGGCACATCTTTATCTCTCTCTGTGAAAAGCATCACAGAACTGAGACATAAGGGTGTTGTGACAGCAATTTATCTTAGCTAGGTGTTTTCTGCTATCTCTGATGAAATAGAGAAATCAGGGCAAGTCTTGGCTGGTGGTTAATGGTAGAGGAGAGATGCTTTGAAGAGCCCTGAAGATAGAATTCTTCCAGCTGTCTCTTTAGATGGCCCACTTTCAAGTGACTAATCCAGTTTTCCAATTCACCAACCCTTCATCTGCAGCATCACACAGTGTTTCACCCTGGCTCGAACCCCTCGGTTTTATGGAAAGTGAAAACTGAGCTCAGTGGCTCCAGATGGGACACTGTCCTCAGCAGCTCATGCTGAGGTCCTGTGGTCTGGAGGCTCTTAGCTGGCCAACCATCTCATGAAGAGAAAGGCAATGTCTAGCCAAATCTCTGCCAACTTGCCTTGGTGAGCAAAATTGCATCTCTGCCATCTCTTGCAATCGGTCAGTCTCGGAGCCAGGCCATGGGAGGATGCCCGGAGTTCACCTTTGCTTCCTCGACACTACATCACATTTCCCAATTCTTGTTCTTCTGGCAGCTTTGGAGCATCTTTAGGAAAGGCAAAGATTGCTCTTTACCCTCCACCACCCTCCACCAATGTTGTCATCCCAGTCAATGCAAGATGCTGCCCATAGCAATACTCATCATTGTCAATCCTGTCTCTGATGGCCACGTTCGCCGGGGTCAATATGGTCAGACTTCACCCCAGAATATTTTACAGCAGTTGTTACAGATAAATCAATCAATCCATGAATGACTCATTACCAACAAGGGTTGAGCGTTTTGCATTCCATTGCAGTGTGAGACTGCCAGATAAGTTCATCATTAGAGAGCTAGATTTAGATCCTAAGGATGCATAAGTTTAGAAAGAGTCCAAAGGATGGCTATAATGATGATGAAGAGTACAGAGGGCAAGAAGGCGAAAGCCCAGCTTGAACTCAACGTGGACATTGGGATAAAAGAGAACAAAAAACTTTTTTACAAATATATTAACAGTAAGAGAAGTGCTAAGCAGAATCTCCATCCTTTGCTGGATGCAGCAGGGGGAACATGACCACTGAAGATAAGGAAAAGGCTAAGGTTCTTAGTGCCTTCTTTACGTCTGTCTTTAAATGTCAGATCCTTTATCCTCGGGATACTGACCTGGAAGTCTTGGATGGGGAGCAGAATAAACCTCCCATGATTCAGGTTAGAGCAGTTAGAAACCTACTACTCCACCTGGACTGTCGGAAGTCCATGGAGCCAGATGGGAGTCACCAAAGAGTACTAAGAGACATGGTGGAGATAATAGCCAGGCCATTTTCTATCCAGGCCATCATCTATCAATGACCTGGGTGAAGGCACTGAGTGTAAAGTTGGCAGGACCGTGTCAATCTGCCTGGGGATAGGAAGGTCCTTCAGAGGGTTCTGTACAGATTGGTTAGCTGGGCTGAAGCCAATGGCCTTCAGCAAGAACAAGTGCCAAGTCCTGCACTTTGACCACAACAACCCCAGGCAATGCCTGGGGCAGGGAGGCTGGAAGACAGTAGAGGAAACAGACTTGGGGGTACTGATTGATGCTCAGCTGAACAGGAGTCAGCAGTGTGCCCAGGTGGCCAAGAAAGCCAATGGCATCCTGGCTTGTATCAGAAGTAGTGTTGCCAGCAGAAGCAGGGAAGTGATCTCATGTACTCAGCCCTGGTGAGGCTTCATCTCAAGTGCTGTGTTCAGTTCTGGGCCCCTTACTACAAGAAATACGTTGAAGCTCTGTAGTGTGTTTAGAGAAGGACAATGAAGCAGGTGAGGGGTCTGGAGAGCAAGTTTTATGAGGGGTGGCTGAGGGAGCTGGTATTGTTTCATCTGGAGGAGGCTCAAGAGTAACGTCGAGGCTCTCTATAACTACCTGAAGAGAGGTTGTGGTGAAGTGGGGGTTGGTCTTTTCTCCCATGTAACTAGTGATAGACTAGAGAGAATGGCCTCCAGTTGTGCCAGGGGAGATACAGGTTGGGTGTTAGGAAGTAATTCTTCTCTGAGAGAGTGGTCAGGCACTGCAACAGGCTACCCAGGGATGTGGTGAAGCCACCGTCCCTGGAATGTTGTACTGAGGGACATGGTTTAATGGGAAATATTTGTGATCTGTGGACAGTTGGATTGGATGACCTTAGAGGTCTTTTCCAACCTTGGTGATTCTATGATTCTATGATTCTATGAATGAAGAATGGCTGAGGTCCATTGGTTTGTTGGGTCCAGAAAAGAAGAGGCGGAGGGGAGACCTCATGGTAAACTACAGCTCCCCTGTGGCAAACTACAGCCTACTGACAAACTCTGCTCTGATGACGATGACAGGATTCCAGAGAATGGCATGGAGCTGTGTGGGGAGGGTCAGGCTAGGTGTTATGAAAAGGTTCTTCACCAAAGAGTGGTGAGCTTTGAACAGGCTCCCCAGGGCAGTGGACACAGCCCCAAAGCACTGGAACTCAAGGAGTATTTGAACAATGTTCTCAAACATAGGGTTTGGACTTTAAGTGGTCATGAGCAGAGCCAGGAGTAGGATTCATGATCCTTGCTCCTCCCTTCCAACTTGGGATATTCTGTGATTATATGATTCATTTTACCCTTTTCTTGCCCCACCTCACCCTCCTGCTTCGAACATTCTTGTTTTCCATCCAAAGATTGAAAAGGTGCCTCTAATGAGCCAGCTGGGCTCCATAAGCTCTTAAGCAGATCTGGAAAGGCCCACGTCAAAGAAACCACCAGTGCAACAGAGGGAGGTGAGCAGAACAGATTTGCAGAAGAGCTCATCTTCCACTGAGATGCTACAAGGCTTGGGCAGACATTGGATTAGGTGTTTATTATCCTCTCCCAGTTATAGCAACACATAATCCGGAGATGATGCTTTTGACAGGTGGAGATGAGCATTTGGGCCCATCCCTCCTGTCACTAAGATGCTTCCAGCAACTCCATAGACAGCCAAGCTCTTCATAGAATCATAGAATTGCTCAGGCTGGAAAAGACCTTAAAGATCATTGAGTCCAACCACAACCTAACCAAACTATCCTAACTCTAACAATCTTCTGCTAAATCATATCCCTGAGCACCACATCCAAATGGTTTTTAAACACATTCGGGGATGGTGACTCAACCACCTCCCTGGGGAGCCTCTTCCAGTGCTTAACAACCCTTTCTGTAAAAAAATCACTGATCATCCATTGGTGATGCTATCCCAGCTTCTCCCTGGGTCAGCAACATTCTGGTGAGATCCTTGGGGATCTGCACCTTTGCTGCTGCTGGAGCCCCTCTGAGCCCACTGTCAGCTTGGTGAAAGGGTTTCCAGTCAGGCTGGAGGGTTCCCATCAGAGACAATCAGGAAGGGCTTCACCTGAGCACCATTATCTCCCTGTATGCTTCCATCCATGTGGACAATGGCTCTGGGACACAGGATTTTTCCTCTAGTGCAGCAACTGAGTCGGCACTTTTTTGCATCTGTGTACTAACGAAGCAGTGATTAATTTCACTGGGCCACACTGGGATCTTATTAAAGAGAGAGCAAGCACATCCCGAACCTGTCCCCAGCTCCCCTACAGCCGGGCTAGGCTCTCTCCTCTCCCCCTCCTTGCTTTTCCACTCTGCCTTCTCTCTCTTACTAAATTAATCTCCATTGCTCCAAAGGTCTCTCTAGCACACACTGCTGACCCAAGCTCAAATTGATTTTTTTTCCCTTACCCCTCACCCCCTGCTGTTTTCTGCCAGCAAAGCAGAGAAGGGATTTTTTTTTTTTTCACTAGTATTATTTTTATTTTTTATTTCTGGAGGTAGTAAACTTTGACCTTCTGAGCTCTGGAAAAAAAATATTAATTTAGAAGTGGAAACTAATTATTTCAATGCAGGAAAGTGGGGAAGGAACCTGGAAGGTGGGGGCTCTCTTTAATGCCTGCTTTAAGGGTGAAGTTAGCAAGCTAACTGCTGGAGTTTCAATCTTTCCTTGCTGTTCACTGCCTACCTCAATTCAGCTGTGGATTGGGGTCATTTGTTTGTTGCATTTTGGATAGTTTGAGACAGAAGAATCCCGTCCTGTGGCTTGCTGTGATATTGTGATTATCCTGGTAAGCTCTTTCAGGTCGCTCTCTTCTGGGAAAAAGTGGAAATGAACATGGGGTTTTGAGCTCAGAAGTTAGGCATGATGCTCTGTATTATAGTGATGATGATTGCAGCACCCTGGAAAAGAGGCTACTCTCCCCAGCTCTGCAGCCCTCGCAAGCAAAAAGGGCCCTTGAAGTGAGGTCATCAGACTGCAAACTGGGGCTCTGCTGTGCTCCAGATTTGGAGATACCTGGGAGAAGTAATAGAATTATAGAATAATAGAATCATTCGAGTTGGAAGAGACCTTAAAAGGCCATCTAGTCTAACTCCCCTGCAATAAACAGGGACACCTACAACTTGAATGGGTTGCTCAAAGCCTGGTTCAGCCTGACCTTGAATGCCTTGTAAGTCACTGCTGTCTCTTGGCACAATTTGCTATCAGTTGGTCTCATTGGAGCTCATCTCTTGCCATACCCACCCTTAGCTTCATCCAAAGGCTTCTTGATGTAGAAACAAGAAAAAGGAGAACTGCTGCAAAGCCCCCTTCAAGCGGAGCTGCTTGCAAATTGCTGTTCAATTCCCTTTGCTAACAAAAAGAACATCACCCTGGAATGAGCCTGCTTTTGCTGAAGATTTTCAGGTCTCTTTAAGAAGCCTGCAAGAGAAAACCAGAAGCTTGCATGTCTTTTTTAGAAAGACATTTGAAGTTTTCTGTAAAAGAAGAAATCTTCACGTTGATGTGCATTAGAATGGTGGGGATGCATGATGGTTAGTCTCTACATTCAGTGATTCATTTGCAGAGAGGAGAACTTACTGGCAAAGACAGCAATACTTGTATGAAGGAGAAGGAAATATAATTAGTAGCAGAGTCCAATTAGATAGGCAGAATTAGGTAAATACAAGATTTGTGGTGTTTAAGAAAACCCACAGGACAGAGAGAAGAGTAATGAGGTATGGGATTTTTGTCTCCTGTGAAGCTGGAGAGGGACTAATGGAGCATTTCAGGTCACTTGATCTTCCCAAAACAACTCTTGGTCACTACCCAGGAGGCCAAGATGGGCTATGAAGTACATGACCTGTGCTGTCATGGAAACACCTGATGGAGTACAGGGTCAATGCCAACCATTGCTGACCTGCATACAATATATTCTGGAGAATGTTACATGCAATGAGAGGACTGTTGTCAGCCTTAGGCCTGATACTCATCTTGGGCCATCAATGTGTGCCCATCTCTACTGGTCCTATGGGCCTTTAATCATGCTTGGACAAAGAGACAGTCATGTTCTTAGACACTATTAGCTAAAACCCATCAAGGCCCAAAGGGTTTTGCACAGAATTAGGGCCATTCTGCTCTTGGCTGGTGCAAGTGGGTTTGAAAAAAGGGAAGACAAAAATCTATGTCCAGTCCAAAAACATGCCCAGATTTTACCGCAGTCAAGAGCTATGGGAACACCATCCCTGCTCTCTGCAGTAAAACTCCTGTCTGTCAGGGACAGGACAGTCAGCCTTCTTCCAAGGGTCAGCTTGGTGTTGGGTTTCAGCTTCAGGGCCCAGGTGAGGAAGCTGGCCCCAAAATGCCTCCCTGTGTGAGCCAATGCACTAAGTCAGCAGCTAGGGAACTGGCTCCTCAGCAACTTCTGAGGACATCTCAAGGGCAATCCTCCTGCAGAGGCCACATGGGGATGTGATGCCTTTGACAGCGTGGAGTGGTTAGTGCATGGCAAGGGTGGAGAGGGAAGGAAGCAGGTAAGCAGGGATTACAAGGATTTTGGGGTGGATTCATCCCTGACTCAAGTGTAGAAGCAGATCTGGGAATGGGGAGCCACCTGGTTAGTGTCCCCTTTGCAATGTCCTGGGTCCATCAGATCATTTGCCTTCCCATTGAAGATCACCTTGGCTAGGGATTGAGATATTCAGGACATGCCTTGCCATATCCTTAAGGGAAACTTCTGGGACCAGCCCTGCTTGGGGACAATCCCCGCTCCAGGGATTCCCAATGCTCTTGCAAAGGCAGAGATAGACAAGAAGGAGACCAAAAGATCTGAGGCATCAAAAGACATCACACCAGAGTCTTGGTTTGGTGAGTGAGCAGATGGAAAATGGCACCGGGATGTTCCCAGGCATCACTACTACACTCAATAGGAAGATCTACCCTTTTGCTGCTGAGCAGTAAAAACTTGGTTTCATAATGCTGCTCCAGACATCCAGTCAATCAAGTCTGAACTTTCTAAATATCTAAAACTGCCCAAATGCCTTCCTCTCTCCTAGACAGTCAAAAAAGAACTTTTTATATGCCCAGGGAAAAATCAAAATTGTGTTTCCTGATCTCCACGGACACCAGTGGTAAAATTCACTTTTTCACTATCCTTACTCCTCTAAAGATATCCCATGTGGTTTAGAAGGGGTCTGATCCTTGCACCTCAGCAGAGTCACCTCCCTTTTGCCTCTGCTTTGTTACATCTGCTGAGCAGCCTGTGAGTAAATAGGAAAAGCCAAGGAGAGGTGAGGAAAGGAAAGATATCAGGAGCAGCAGAGATGGGGTCAGACATTCCCTGAGCTGTGTAAAGATATTTGCTCAAAGTTGGAAGAACACAGCTCCCTCTCCTGCAGTCCTTTACCATTGGCACATCACAGCCTGGAGGTCAATGGTGTCAGAAAAGAGTTGAAGCATCCGGAAGGAAAATGCTTTGGGGGCTTATCTGCAGGGTGAAACAGATCCAAGTGGTTATGTTGTGTCCTCAGAGGCTGCTCGAGTTTCTTCTGCTTTGCTGTGCAAAACAGCCTGGTGTTGGATGGCACAAGGAGAGGCAGTGACTGGAGAGGATGCTTCCCACCATTGCTGCTGGGGATACGTCCATCTGCTGAACAATACAGGGAAGCACATGCCCACGTACTGATGGATGAAAAATGTGGGGGTCCAGCAGCCAGCAGGGCAGTCTTCAGGACAGGATGGTGGCCACAGTGGTGATAGAAGAGTGGGTTTTACAATTGGTGCATTAGGTCTCTTTGGATGTATTCACATCACAATCACGTTTGCTGGTATAGACAATGTCCATCTACCTTAGACAGGTGCAAAAATAGATGCAAACCTGTGCCAGAGCTATTGGAGAGCTATGGGGGATGCTATGGGGGGAAGGCTCAGCCTGGGTCGATGGGAACCACTCAGATGCCCGCAGTGTATGCAGAAAAGAGAAATGAAAAAGAAAACAACAAACCTAAACCAAAAAAACACACTCGACAACACAACGTTTACCCAGATGAAACATTTATATGCCCATTTGATCTTGGAAATGTAATTACTGCCGCTTGTCCATTGATTGCAGCGAGGTGTATTGACCAGCCCCAGAGCTTGTAGAGTCCTTGCCTGACTCTGCTAAGCTATGTATTGCTGAGGCCAAACTCAGAGCCAGCTCTCTCCATGCCTCCTGCACCTTACGGTAACCTCACCTTGATGTGCATCACCCTCGGGACAGTAAACTCCTTTTTGCTCCCAGAAAGGGCTGTTCTAAGTCTCAGGGACTCAGGCATTATCGTCCTTTCCAGGCATAGGGTGCATTCCTTCCCATGGGTTTAGGATGAAAAGCTCCAGTGTGAAATCACGAAACCCCCAAAGTAACCATCACTTCTGTAGCAAATTCAGCAATGTATATGGTAGGAAGTGCATGAAAATCTGTGATTCTATTGCAAGTGGCATTTTATCTCATTTAGGGTTATTTCCAGGGAAATTCTCCACATTTTCAATGAGAAAACGAAAGTGCAAAATGTTCCACTTCCATATTTCTGATAAATGAAAGCACTTCTTGAAAAGCAACCTGAAGAAACCAATTTGAGAGTTTTTAATAAACATACCTAGATGATACCTTGAAGGATTTGCAGTTTTAAAGTACACCATCCAAACACCACTAAAACGATCTTTTTTTTTTCTAGAAATTTTTCATAAGCAACAAATTCTGCTTTCAAATCTTTCTTCTCCAGAGTTAGGCTTATGCAAGCTCCAGAGGGCTTTCATCTTCTGTCCCTTTTCTCTCTCTCTCTTCTTTGTTTTATAACAAAATAATAATCTTTTCATTTAATATATCTGAAGGAAAGCTACCCCATGCTGATACCATTAATCTGTCCAAATACTGCATGTAAGGGCTGCTCAGTGTTCGGTGGCAGCCGTCTTCTTTACAGCAATAACTTCACAAATGGGTCTCCAAGGGGAGTAGAAAATACTGATATACATCAGCCTCAAATCCCCTTCAGCAGAGATGTAACCACTTTACAAGCACGTTGGATCAAGGAGAAAGATGGGGATCAAATTGGGAAGTGATGAGCACTGGGATGAGCATGTTGCTGCCCTGTAAATGTGGGTTTGGAAGGGTTTGGACTATCACTATGGATGGGTTTGTGGGGTTGCAGGAATGTGATTTGTGTCATTTGCATGGTGACAGTGGGGGGCAATGGGGAGCAATTCTGATAGTGCTACAAATACCCATCCTGGTTTCCACCAGTGAGCCCTGGAATAAGCAGGGATGGGCACAACGCTCAGATGGGATTTCCAACTAGGAAAGGGTTCATTTCCCAGCAGCTCTTCTGCAGTAGAGCATCCTTCTGCTTCTGGATGCAGTGGGAAATGGGGTTCATCTCTAAAGGAGGCACAGAAGATGTGACATTATCCTCAACTTCTATTGAAGACTGCAGGAAGGGGTTCACAACACTGGTTGTGTTGACGGGCATGAAGCTGTGCTGGATGTGCTCTGCTGATGTCTGAAATGCTGAATCCATACCCTTTGTGACGTTCTGAAAGCAAGGAATCCCAATGGGGATGGTGGACGTGGTGGAGGTCCAAGGGTGTGCAAAGACCATTCTTGATCACCATCACATCATCAGGCCGTATCTCTTTGGAGGGGAGGAAAATGACTCTTGTGGGGGCAATTTCTGCTCTTGGAATACATAGGGATTGGGAAGGGATGTAAAAGAATGGAGGCTGCAGGGCTGGCAGCTGCCAGCCACAGTCTCAGATGTTAAGGAGATTGGAGGCTGCCATGGTCTTAGGGTAGACAGGATGGGCTGTGGGTTAAGAACACCCTGGGGAAGACTGCCTCACTCACAGCCCATTTCTGCAGGCTTTTTCCAAGCCGTGCTTTATTTACCTGTTCAATATCAGAGAGCAATTCCCACTGCAGCCCTAACATTACACTTTACAAAGTGCTAACTCTGCGAAACACGGCTACCACTTAGAGGAGGATGTGCCGTTAACGCCCTGCACCCCAACTGTGTGCCCTAAGAAACACTCAATGAGGGGACCACAGGATGCATGGGTTCATCTGCACATGGATATGTGTCTTCCCACATGCACACAGAGACTGTGTGTGCATTTGCTCAGGACAACATGCATGTTTGCAGGCAACATTCTGCTTGCAACGTGCTCGCAATTTGCTCAGATCCTGCTTGGATGGTGACTCCTTTGTGCTGGCTCTGAATCTCTCCCTTGGAGGATATTCAGGGAAGTGCCCACCTCAGCAATGGAGAGGACAGCACGTGACAGGGTAAATTGATGCATCCCAAAGCTATCTGTGCTATTTATTTTTTTTATAGTGAGTTTCTGAGTGAGTTTCAAGGAGAAAAATGTCCCAGAAACCATTAACAGATGCTACAGGATGGAAAGTCCCATGCAGCTTCTTGCCACCAGAGATACACCTGTGACTTGAAAGCCACTCAAAATCTCTCTTATCCTTGGGTGCACCCTTGGGTGCAGCATCCCCAGAGCCCAGAGGCAGCTCAGGAGCTCTCAAGCCACTGGAAGGTCCTATCAGCACTGTGAAACCCCTGTCCCTCCCTGTTTGCAGCTCATTTTTCTAAACATTTAGGGTGCTGGGGAGGAATCCTCCTTGCCCATCAGTGACAGATGTACTGATGTGTTGGTGGCTTTTGATGCTGGTGGCTACTCTTCTCATGCCAAGGTGATAAATGGATCTACCTGGCGTGAAATTGCTGGCAGCAGCTCAGCCAATTCATCAGCTGTTCCTTGCTTACCACTTTTCAGTTGCCCAGGTGAGCTTGGGAGCCACAGCCCTTCTCTGAGACTTGAAAAGCTTGGGGACAGGGACAGAAAGAGACAGGGTCCAAGGCAGCAGGGACATCCTGCCCTAAGCTCCCCAGGCATGATTTCAGTGCATGCAAAGCATCTTCATATCCATGTTTTTCACTCCAATTTTTAATTTAACGAATATATATTTTGAAACTCTACCCAATACCATCTCAGCTGTGTGATGGATCTTGTTCCCTGCTCTCCTGGGGAGCATAACCTGGGGAGATAAGGTCCTCCATCCTAGGTGCAGATAGAGGAGTGGGAGATAGGCTATAGGGTGACAGAGAAAGGTGGCAGGGCCATGGGAAGATGATAGAGAGGAGGCCATGTGGGAAAACCGTTCCCTACCTGGAGCCTTTGCTCATCCATGGCAGAGCCTGACTCTGTGGAGACTGAGAATTAATGCTTGTCCTTGCATTTCCAATGGAAAACTGTCTGCTCTGGAGGAGTCAGCTTGCCTGGTGCCTCTCATGCTGAAGCCTGGACGATGGGAGAGGGAAATTCTTCCCTAGAAGGATGCTCAAGGTGATGGGGCTCCAAATCAGCCTCGTCTTGAGTTGTCTTTTTATCATGAGACAGGATCTATTCAAAAGGAATGGGCAAGGTGTACAGCAGCTTTTGCAACTGAAACCTGTGGATGAGGCCAGGAGAAAAACAAAGTCAGGCAGATCCTGCTAAATTGTGGATACTCAAATACACAGACATGGCTGGAAATATTATGAACATATACTGGACTGGATGACCTTTAGAAGTCCCTCCCAACCCACATGATTTTTGATTCTATGGTTCTATAAAATACCTTAACCAAGGCTGATTCACTTCCTTTGTGAAACCTTTTCCTACCTCCTCTCACTCTACATGTGTGTTTAGATGGTTCTTTCATGTCCTGGGAGATGTTTCTTTCTCACCTGCTGCAGCAGCAGGGGGAAGAAGCGCATGGAGAAAGCAAGAGGAAGGATGCAACCCACGGATCAAGCACAAAATTACAGCCAATCCCTGTACAAAAATTCTCCTGTTCTCTATGGGTGAAGTTTAAGAGATTGCTGGGGTTATATGGCATCTCAATGTAGATATCCTAAGCAAGGGTCCCCATGCAGGCACTGATTGTCATCACTTTATCATGGCCCTGGGGCTCAGTCGATAGATCTGGAAATAAAGAGCCATATAGCAGCAGCAGCAGTGTGAGCTCAGGGAGGGGAATGGATGGGAAAAGAGATTCATCAAGAGGAAGGGGAAAAAAAAAGAAAGGCAAAAAAATCAATGGGCAGGATTGAGATGACATCATATCTCCATTATTATATCATCAGCCCCACACTGTTGATTTATCGCTTGGGTAATCACTCTCCTTCAGTGCCTGCTGGACACAGTTCAGCATCTCCTACCAGAGCTCTCCAAAGGCAGTTTTGGGGTTAAAAATCTGGGGAATGGAGAATATGGCCTCCGTGACACCACTCTGACCTCATTGTCCTCTGTGTGCGTCTCCATAGGGATTTGGGAACAAGAACGTTGTTTATTCTGTGCTGTGTGCCTTTTTGCCAGGTGCATCATTTGTGGATGATCCTCTGCTCGAAGGCTTTCCTGAGCTTGTGCTAATCTCTTGGCTTTAATATATTTTTATTGTTTGTCTTTCTTGCTGTGGAGGAAAATGCAGAAAGCAAAGCCCAGTACCCTTTATATGCTCAAGTGCTCAGTGGGTGGTTCAAAACCCTGCTTAATTCCCCATCTGATACACTGTCTGCTGTATTTGTCCCAGGATCTGGATAGAAATTCCTTTTGCTGACTTTCCCATCCCTTTCTGTTGAGTCTCAGTGCAGGTAATGTCAGAACAACCCAGTTCTTTTTACTGTGGCTATGGTAGGGAAGACCTCCAGCTGCAGTTTTCCTTGAAATCACAAAAATTATTATGTTGGCTACTCATTAAAATTAAAAAAAAAAAAAAGAAAATTAAAAAGGGAAAACAACGAAAGGTTAGGAGAAGGTAAACCCACCCTAAATCGATTAATTAAGAAGTTCAGTTCTCCATAGGAACATTAGATCAGTAGCACTACAAATGTATGGCAAATTTTAATGACTGCTCAAGCAATTTAATATGCACTTTAATATATCCGTGCTCTCCGATGTACGGGGGCCTGGGCAGGGAGACTGGTTTCAGCTCAGCAAGGATTAAATAATTTGGTTCTGTCACATAAGCAGCTGAAGAAACGTCACCTTCCAGCCCTCAGCCTGGTGGCTAGAAGAGACAACGGGCAGCAGCAGAGCCTGTGGACCTGTGTGCCTCAGTTTTCCCTCTCCATCAACCCTCTGAGGGAACAACAGATGGGATATGAGGGCACTATCTGAAGATCCATGCCAATGAGATGGGGGAAAAGCCAAATGTTCATGCAAGGGCGCTTGCGTCGTTAAGCATGGGCTCATTAGCCGAGTCCTGCAAACTCAGCACTCCAGGGCTGAAGCAGTGCTGAGGTCACACAATATCGTGACATGTGTCTTCATCTCTCCTGATGTGCAGAGCTCAGCACCCAGAGTGGAGGAGTCAATATCCAGCTGTTTAAAGCTCGCAGTTCTTCTAATAGGGCTCTGCATCAGCCGATGCACTGGGTTGTGCAGCATCCAGATGTGCGAGGCCCACCATCCAGATGCGTCAGCCTCACATCCAGGTGTGCATGCCCCCCTCATTCCTCTGCAGGGCTCTACACCAACCCACGCACTGCGCAGCACCATGATGTGCAGGGTTCTGCATCCAGATGTGCAAGGTTCTGGTGGCCAAAGGTGGTTGATGCCACCACCTTGCCCTGCTGTATGGCTCCAGAGGTGATAATTTCCCCAGGGCCTGGCAGCACAAGGTTATGGGCTCTGTGATTTTTAATTAATGAGATTGACTCGGTGTGTGTTGGGAAAGGGGAGGGACGGGGACGGGAAATTGTCCCTTTGAGGGACAAACCCTGACAACCTTGTCATCCCCAATTAGCGAGTAATTACCTCAATGACGTACATCTTTATTAATCCAATTAATACAGTGGGTGGCGTGACCTCGGCAGATCTGCTGACTCAGGGTGATGCTCGCCAGGAGGGGATGAGGAAAGGAGGTGGAGGAAGGAGTGAATTCCTCCACTCCCATTCTCTCTTCTTCATCACTAATTAGAGCCACCGTTTGCTGTGATGTGAGCAGACAGGAACATCTCCCAGCCTGATTCCAACTCCTTTTTTCCTCCTTTCCCTATCTATCATCTATTCATCTCCTGTCTATTTGTCTCTTCATTCAAGCATCTTCCAACAGACATGGGGTGAAATAATCCTATTTTAGGACATCTAGCCTCAAATGGACGTGGGGACTCCTCCCAGGTGACTTCTTTGCGTGGTTACAAAGGTGTCAGTGCACAAAGCTTTCCTGGATGGAGGAAAGCTGGATAACTGGAGAGAGAGATGGATGGGCAGATGGATCATTGAGTGGATAGTTAGATGGTTAAGTACATGGATAGGCAGATAAATGGGTAGATAGTTAGATAGTTAGATAGAAGAACAGTTGGATGGGTAAAGAGGTGGATGGATGGATGGATGGATGGATGGATGGATGGATGGATGGATGGATGGATGGATGGACGGACGGATGGTTAGGCAGATAGACAGACAGACAGATAGATAGAATGATAGAGATGGATAGCTAGTTGGCTATAGATGGAGCTGTGGCAATCTGATGATGTATGTATATATGTACACATATATTTGTACATAATAGAATCAGGGGAGGGCCACAGAAATGATCCAAGGGATGGAACACCTCTCCTACAAGGACAGACTGAGAGAGCTGGGGTTCTTCAGCCTGGAGAAGAGAAGGCTGCAGGAAGACCTGAGAGCAGCCTTTCAGTATCTAGTGGGGGATCTATGAGAAAGAAGGGGACAGACTCTGGCAGGGTCTGCTGTGATAGGAATAGGGGAAATAGTTTCAAAACTAAAAGAGGAGAGATTTAGACTGGATATAAGGAGAAAGTTTTTCACAATAACAATGGTGAGGCACTGAAGCAAGTTGTCCAGAGGGCTGGTGGATGATCCATTCTTGGAGCCATTCAAAGTTCTCCCACTGGTCAACCCCTGTGGCTCTATGCAGTCTGATCTGGCTGCAGATGTCCCTGTTCCTTGCAGGGAAGATGGACAGCATGAACTTTAAGCCTCCAACTCAAACAAATCTATGATTCTATGTATGCATGTATATGGGTCCAGGTGAATAGAAGCTAGTGGAGGCTGTTAGACAGACTGATGGATAACAGAAGGGCCACATGAGGGTCAGATGGATGGGAGGACAGACAGACCAAACACCCACTGATACTTATGACCATCCTGGGTGCAGGCAGGTGCTGCTGCCTGGCATGGTTGGCTGAGCTGCCTGCGTATGCTGATAGAACCAATGGCCAGTTGCAAAGGAGACACCCAGAAGACAAGCATCACAAATCGGGGTGCTCCCCCCTATGCTGCAGATGGTCTCAGTGGACTGGTAGTCTCCCCAAGGAGATCCCATGGGTGTTCCATGTCCCCATGGCCACCAGTTCGGGTGAGATTTGCTGCCAGGCACAAACCAGCGAGGATAGAAGCAGGAAGGGGAGGCAGAGGTGGAGGAGGAGAGAGCTCTTTTTTCATGGCTCTCTTGTGGAGCGACCTCTCCTCTGTCTTTCCCCACAGATGGAGCCTCAATTAAATTCGGAAATACATTTTTTAATAGGACTTTCACCTCAGCTCCCTCCCGGGCTATTAAAGCCATTATGGCAGAGTTAAGTAAAGAACTAGCGGCCAGGCAATAAGCTTGAGAGCCTCTGTTGCTGTCATCATATGTTTATGGCCCAAGCAATGTTTGCTTTATTAAAGATTCAGGAGCCATTTCCGAATGGCTCAGTTCTGTCCTTCCCATTAAAGATGGGGCCTTTTGTGAGTGCAGAGAAAAAGAGAAGGACTGCTCCTGAGATAGGAAAAAAATGAGATGAGTTCATTGGGAGTGTCTGGGGTTAAAGGCAAACAGTCAGATAACAGACCAGTATCAGACTAATGTGCCTTTGACTCATTTTTCTGTTGGTAGAAAGCTATGTTGGCATTGCTGCACTGCATAGTGCATAGGTCTGGATATCTATGCTCATGTGCTCAAAAAAGGGCTCCTCATATGCTGTGGGGTGTATTTACCCCCTGTCCCCAGGAGCTGAGCAGGACCTATAGCTCTGGGATGGTCATGTTGGCTGCTGGCTCTGCTCAGTGCAAGTTTTGGGCTTACAGCCTTGCTGCACCAGCCATGCTGGGTGAAATCACACCATCTAGGCTTGTTCTATCACTGAGAAGCGCCACTGAGTTCCAGGACCCTGAAAGTCTCTTTGTCCTGTAACATGAATACTTCGATCCATTGCATTCCTCATCACCCCATAGCATGATCCTCTTTACTCCTAGCATGACACCATTTCTCCAGAGTGTGACCCATTTGCTCCATAGCAGGTTCACTTTGCTCCATAGCACAACTCCCTTGTCCATCATGACCCACTTGCCTCCTAACACGGCCATCTTAGAATTGCTAAGGTTGGGAAAGGTCTCTAAGATCATGTAGTCGAACTGTAATCTATCTAAAATCATATAGTTCAACTCTTACTCTATAACAAGACACCTTTGTGTTACAGCATGATGCTCTTGCCCCTTAGTATGACCCTCTTCCTTCACAGCATGACCTGCTTTCATCACAACATGACCTCTTGCTCTATAGCATATCTATTTTGCTCCATGGCATGACTCTGTTTCACCACTGCATGATCTCCTTGCCCCATAGCATGGCCCTCTGGACCTCACTATTTGAGTTAGCCCAAAGTTTGGTCACCCAGTGCATACTGCAGCTGGCAAAAGCCCTGAAATCAGTTCTTCTATGGCAGTGGAGTTTGTGACACAGTAGAAATTTATTAATCTCTGGTCACTGCCATTTGCCAGTGGCAACTGGAGGCAGCTCCTCACATGTGGATGGTGATTCCAAAGCAAGACAGCTTCACATTTTGCCTAGGGAAAAATTTTGCGGATCGAAGTAAGGAAGGGTGAGTTGTGGTAAAGCTACTTGCTTATAAAAGATGACTCTTCATGCACCAGGATTTGTCTAGATTAATTTCACAAAGGACCAGCTTCCTCCCTCCTTTGGACTACTTGTCCCATAAGAATATAGGGCTTAGAACCACTTTTCATGCCACGCTTTGCACTCGTCTTAAAGCACCCCAGGGATACCTCCCATTCACCCTTGGGTGGCAGATGCTGCTGCAGCAGTGAGTGGAGCATGGACAGGGTGCTGCTGCCCTCCAGCGGGCTCAGGCTGGAAAGGGCGGTGGTAGAAGGCAGGCTGTTCCACATTAGGATGCACAGAGGGTGAGGGATGGTGGGTGAGACCACAAGTGGAGTGTTAGAACCAATGGTGGGCCCATGGTACACGAGAGACCGTAGAGGCAGGCTGGAGAGAGTACAATGAAGGACCACCAAAAGGCATGGACCAGCTCTGATGGGATAAGAAGCTGACAGAGCGGGGGATGCTCAGTCTGGGACCAGGTGAGCTCAGGGGATGACAGGAACGTCCATAAATCCCTACAAGGAGGTACAGAAGAACAGAGCAGGGTTCTTGCCAGCAGTACCCAGTGCCAGGCTGTGGGACAAACTGGAGCCCAGGATTTCCCCTATCACTTCTGGGCTGAAGGTGGCATGGGGGACCATAGAGGGTCTGAGGACTGCTCTTGGGATCTCCAACCCAATCTGGACAGGGGGGCTGAACACAGCTCTAGGGGTTATGCTGGAGCAGAATGGCACCACATGGTACCTGAAGTACCTCCAACCTCAACCACTCTGTGATGACGCCTTCTTCCACGGCCAGAAAGTGGATGAAGTGGGAGTCCAAGGAGAGATGGACTAGATGATCTCCAAGGCCCTTCCCAATTCAAACAGCTCTATGATTCAAGTGGGCACAGAATCACTTCCCTTCCCTGGGGCAGGAGAAAGTCTGTTCTGATACACCCTCCTACCAAGCCAATTCTGCATAGTGAGCAGGTAGCAAGCACACCTTGTGTAGGAGCAACACCCCAGCACCAAACCACATTGGAGCTGGTGGTCATTAATCCATTAGATGCTTTCTTTTATATATCCAAGAGATGGACATGAGCACCTATTATCCAAGGAATCATTACTGGTTATGGTATCAGTAAGCCACGCAGCAAGGAGGTGAGCCCCAAGAGGGTGGTGCTTTCAAAAGAAGTGCACTCAGTGGAGGGGAAAGTCAAAAGACCTTTCCCTCATGACTGATATATAGGCCAGCAGATTTTTAGAAAAGGAAAAGTCAAAACCAGAGGGAAGAAACTTATCTGAAATGCCATGGGTTTGCTGGGCTCTCACTGAGCTGACTGCAAACATCACTGTTATCTGTCTCAAGGGTCTTAAAAATCAACAAAGGATTAAAACCTTCATTGTACGTCCTTGCTGGCCATAAGTTGAGATGTGCTACCTGGCCCCAAATGATGATGTTCATCCCAAAGACAGCTGTGCATGGCCTCAGTTCCTAGACACACCTGGAGCTCCTCACTGCAGGGATGGTGGCTGGAGAGACATCACATTCATAAATCTATTTTTTTTATTTATTTATTTTTTTTATTTTTATTTTTGCATTGGCTCTTGTGTTTCCTGCTAATGTTTTCTCTGGTTCAGATGGAGAAGAGAAGCATGGCAGAATCCAGCTCTGCAAATGATCAGTGTGGAGTTCTAGCTGATAGAGCACACATCTGAAAAGCTGTCATCAGAGGAGGAGGTGATCCTGCCTCCAGCATCACAAGTTTCCTATGTCAGTAGTAGGTGGAAAGAGGATCTAGCGCAGCAGAACATTCGTAGGTGGCTTTAAAAACCTGATAGACCCTCCATGGTTAAAACCTGGCAGGGCTTCATGGTTGGTGCTGGGCACAGAAACCTGATCAAAGGCAAAACAAGTCCTAAATGTCTATATTGCAAAACGAAGTCAAAAAGATGCAAGATGTTATTTTAAACCTGGTTTGGCAGATGAGAAGCTGAGTCCAAACAGAGCAGAGCAACACCTACTCCTTAGTGCTGAAAGCATTGATGTTCATCCATTCATACCTGAAGGGGTTTGAACTCCTCACTGCCTCGGGAAAGGAGATCTTATCCTGTCCTTTCACCTCCTCTAGGGAGCAGAGAGGTGTATATTCCTCAAGTGACTCAGCTCTGGGGTGGGATCATGGGTTCTGGAAGCCACCTCCCCTCCAGCCACAGACCTAGCCACTCTACAGTGATTTCCTCCTCCAGCTGGGAGTGATGCCTGCGTCCTCAATGAAGGCTCTTCCAGCAACAGGAACACAGATTTTGAAGCAAAGATGACTTGTTTGAATGGTTTCCTTTTTTATTCAGGAGTAAAGCCTCTGAGGGATTCAGTCTGAGCTCCGTTCCCCACCTCTTCCTTTACTTCCATGAAATAACTCATGTGACAAAGCCACCAGTTCCCCCTGTAGCATGCTGCAGATGGCTCAGCACGGGCTGTTGGATTGATTTGGATGCTTAAGATTGCTTTGCCGTGGATCAGTTCACACTAGGGCCAAACCACCTCTCCCAGTTCCAGATTCAGACAAAACTGACCCATTCACCAACCCAATTTGTCACCCAACTAGTGTGCCCAATTCACTTACAACTGGCAAAAATACACATCACAAAGCGCTTTCAAACCAGTGCTTTTTAATCCATAAAAGGTGAGAGTCCATGTACAAGTTAAAAAACGACGACAAAAACAAAAACCCCTTAACTGGCGTTAAGAAAAATATCCAACTTGCACAAAATGCAACCCCTCCAGCAACGCCGACAGAAGGGTTGGGTGATGCGGGAGGAACCGCGATGCCCACGCTCCTTATAAATAAATACATCTCTAGCTCCAAGACATTTAGGTGTTCAGGATGCGTTAAGGGCAAGGCAGCCATTTTCTGCATATCTCACCACTCCCGCGCCGAGCAGCTGGCAAGATTATGCAGAAAATCTGACTGCAGCAGATGGCCTCGTGGTGGCAGCCAGACCCATAATCCTGTCTGACAAGGTCTAGGTCTCGCATCGCGCAAACGGAGAGGATTCTCAAGAAGGAAGGCAGAGCTGGAAGCTCTCCCTCCAGTTCTCCTCAAATAAAATTAGAGCTGAAAGCTTGGCACATGGGCACGGGGCCGCAGAGGGGAAATGGAGGTCAAATCCTGGGGGATGCCACTGCAGCGATGTCTCTCTGCCAACCCGCTCTTGGTTTCCACGAATCTCCCGCTACGAATTTATCACGACTTAAAAAGTACAAAAATACAATTGCATCTCTGAAGGGTATTTTATACCTACCAAGATCATCCAAGCACTCAGGACCAGACAGCTCTTTAGCTTTCAGAAAACTAATGCATGAGGCAGAAATGAGATTGAAAAAATTTTGCCAATATATCTATGTGAATTCCGAGTCTCCCTGCATTTCCAGTACAATTACCAAGATGCATGTATCCATCAGGCCAGCTCTGGTACGAATGCTGACAGCACAGTGTTAGGGTATTAGCAACGTGTGCAAGATCCAATACTAGCACAAATTTAGTAGTTTAATAATCTGGAGGAGCTATCTTCCTGGAATTTTAATCTCATACCAAGTAAGAAACAAGGCTCTTAGCTATTAATCTACTCACATATTTAGGGCAATCCACCTCTACTGATTAAAAAAATGAGACAACAAATGCACGTTAAGTCTTTCCCTTTTCTTCCCAAGAAGCAGGTTGTACAGCCAGGCTGTTTGCTGGGCAAGCCTGAGTTCCCATTAAAAAAAAAAAAAAAAAAAAAAAACCTGCACAAGTGCCCCAATTCAGCACAGCACTAACTCATGTTCTTATTTCTATTTGAGCTGGCCTAGATGCGACCAACCCTACGCTATTTGCAAAACTCAAGGGAATGTGTAGCCCAAACTCTGCCCTTCTGCTGATTATCTGATGGAAGACCTGATACATTGCCAGCTGATGATAAGGACATGGTTAATGCCATCCTAGATTGCTGGGATGCCCCTAAGTTGTATCACAGCAGGGATTGAATCATGGAATTGTTTGAGTTGAAAGGGACCTTTAAAGGTCATCTAGTCCAGCTCCCCTGCAAAGAATAGGGATATCTACAGCTCGACCAGATTGCTCAGAGCCCTGCTCAGCCTGACCCATACCTGCAGCTCAGTGCTGCCTAACAAGAGGCAGGTCTGAGCTGGACCCCAAAACATACACAGTGCACATCACTGGTGCCTGAGCAAAACCCTCTCCCAAAAATAGAGGAGTCAAACATCACCTCCATTTGCCCTGAAGGGTTTTGTTAACATGGGGCTTGCAAAACTGAAACCCTCTCCGTCTTCTGAACAACTTGGCTCCACTGGCAGTGAGTGGTACGGCAATGGTGCTGCCTTCTACCTTGCACAGAAAGCCTGAGAGATGCTAGAGAAGGTTATAGCTTTTGCTTTAATGGCTGGGTTTGGTTTGGCTGCTCCTCGTGCTGAGCGTAAGACACAAACCAGTCTCTGCTTTATCTTGAAGCACAGTTTCCCCCGACCCCTTAAGAGCAAAAAAAAAAAAATAAATCAGTGTTTCCCCATAGAGTTTAACACAGGGGGAGGAGTCCAGCAATCAGCAGCAACAGTGGCTGTGCATTCCTCACCTCTTTGGAGAGGATTTGACCAGCAGTGCATCCCCAAGGAGGGGGTGTCCCAACATCCTCTGGACCGGGGATGCTCCATGCGGCCACGACACCAGCACAGCCCATAGAAGCAATCAGAGCTCCTGAGGATCAATAGGCAACCAGCCCCAGAGCTCACGGGACACAACCTAGCCTCAGTACATGGCCTCGTTGTCTCCCACAGAAGTGAAAGGGATGCTGTAAGTGCTGTTCTTGCTCCGCTTGCTCTTCTTGTTCCAGACAAGCAGTGTGCTGGCACTTTTGCTGTTCATCAGGCTCTTCCGGCTGTTCTCCTTGTTGCTTTTCAGCAGCCCGCTGCCAGAGGACATTGCTGCTGCTTTCTTCTCCGCCTGTTTGGGGAGCAGAGATGAGTAAAGGCAGGGCAGCACTGAGCTGGGGGTATAAACACAATGCTTGGGTCTCAGCCCTGCCCCAGGGCACTGGGAAACCTCTGTGTGCTGCAGAGCAGCTTGGTTTTCTTGAGGTTAAGAGCAAAATGGAGAAGTTTTCCATCTTTGCAAGCTGCTACCTGCTTTGTATTTGCCAAGCTGGCTGCAAACCAGTGTGCTGCACACTGGAGACAAAGCCGAGCCTTAAGCAGATCATAGCCCACTTCACTCCCCAAAGCTTCAGCTTCCCATCTGAGGCTCAGAATGTGACTTACAGCTTTTGGCCCCTCCGAGCCCTGCAGGGTTATCACTCCAATCTCCACGCCCTCTTCCCCAGTGCTCTTCAGCAGCTGGACCACCTCGGCATGCTTGGACCACCTGCAATCCTTGCCATTCACCAAGATGATGTAGTCACCCTCCTTCAATCCAGCTTCCTGCAGGTGAAAAGAAAAGAATCACCCATTTTCGATCAAAGATAATGCAGCATGAGGCCTGACTGCTTTCCTCCCCATCCAGCAGATCCCAATTTTGCAGAAACACAGGGTGTGGGAAGGGTAGGGTATGGCCTGCAGTATGAAATACTCAAAGCCATCATACTAATGATTTTTTACAGCTGCTTTGCAGCTCACAAACGTGGTGATGGCTACACTCAGTATCCACCATGCCGTGAACTCTGAAGCTCTCCAATAAGAACATACCCAGCTTCAACTTAGGTTAAATGCTATAGGTCTACAAAATAAAAAAAAAATAATGCCTGCAAGCTTTGACCCTTAGGAAAACAGAGCAAGCTTAGCAAGGTTCTATGCACTCATTCCATGTGTCAGGAATCAATAAAGCACTAGAAGTGCTTAAAGCAAAGCATGTGCCGCTCTGCAGCTGTGGGACATTACAGACAGGAGTAACCCAGAGCAAGGACATGCTAGCCTAGATACAATAGAGGTTTAGTAACTTATCCACATGGGAACACCCACATTTTGGTGTCTATCTGGAGTGCAATCCCACCCCAGATCAGTGCAACGAGTGTTGGTAGCACAGGGTACACACTGTGTTTTGAATCTGCTTTAAAAAGCTTTCCATCTCCCTCAAAGGGGTGAAATCCTGCTGCTAAGGAGCCTGTTATTAAGGAGATTCTAGGATCTGGGTGGCACAGAGGATGCAGCACAGTGATGGGGGGGGGGGGGGAGGTCCACCCAATCATCCCACCAGGATGCTTCAAGAAAGGTTCTGCCAGAAAACATCCTGATCCACTGCAAAGCTCACACGGTGAGTCTGCACAGCACTGATTTGTGTTTGACATCACGTTCCATCCCACGTCACATCCCTCAGTGGGGGGATCCCCCCACCTCAAGCACCCCCTGTGATGACAGCAGAGCTTAGAGTACTCACAGCAGCACAGCCTCCAGGGATGACACCAGCAATGAGGACTGGGGAATCTCCTCGCAGTGTGAACCCAAAGCCATTCTCTCCTCTCATAAGATGGACTCTCCGCATTGGGTACCACTTGTTTTTGGCCGAGAAAACTGAGAGGGGCCCCTGGGATAAGGCAGAAATGAGAAAAGCACCTTTCAATGCAAGAGCAACTCAAAGGGAACATACAACTTTTGACGGAAAAGAGGCAGAACAAGATAGCCTGTCCTTTGCACTTCTTTGATAATGCAGTTATGAGCCTGCCCAGGGCTTTACCATGCCTGCATATCCAAAAAACCAGGACATTTATGGCCAATAAAGCTAGAGGAGCTAAAGTATCTTACAAGTGCCTTTGTGAGCAGCAGTCCAGACTAGTGCATGTTGGAAAGGACCTCAGTCCTCCTTTCCTATTCTCTTATAAGCAGCCTAGGTCACAGTTCTATGACATCCTCCCTGCAAGGCAGGAGAAGGTCTCATCAAGGTCAGGGAGTTGGCATCGTTTCAGACACTGAAATCCTCGAAGAAATGAAACAGAAAGCTTCGATGCAAAGCTGGCTCCTTAACTCCCCACTTCTGGAACTAAAGGGAGGGATGAGACGGAAGATGTCTTCACCTTAGCATTGCTCTGGGAAACAGAGCCAGACTGGAGTGGTCAACTGTAGGGCACAAGGCATTGGGATGGGTCACACTTTCAGGGTCAGACCACTCCAAAAATCCTTCCTGTTCTCCCAGAAGCAGGATTTACCTGCCTGCCTTCCACTCAGGTTGCCCGAAGGCAGAAGTGCTGGTTATATCCCAATCAACTCATCCTCTCCTCAAGGTGCTACGTAGGCTTCAGATGCCTGGGGGACAGGGACAGTGCAGTCACTGCAGCCTCCAAGGCAGCCCCAAAGCTCAGCCCTTCCCCCCAGGACCCTATTAGCCCACCACGGCAGAAACAAAGGACCTGCTGGGATTTTCTTATGGGTCCCTAGCTCGTCAACATCATGTATGTAGAATAGAGCAGTGTTGCCCCTAGGGATAACACTACCCTCAACTTGCTCTGCTCCCCTAAATAGCCCAAGACCCACTCAAAACACCCATGCCTGCTTCCCCATGCATCGGAGGAGCTTCACAATAAAATTCAGGGTGGATTTTGGAATCTGGCTCAACCCATTCAGCTCTTGTGGGGATGGACCCATGCTCTCCCATCCTTTCTCCTGCCTAGATCCTTTCTACAAGGAATTGACTTGTCCTTCTCAGAGAGCAGCTGCGCCAGGAAGAAGGAAAGCAGGAAAACAGAGCATGCAGGGGAGGAGGTGACATTTGCTCCCGTGGGGCCACCCCACCTCAGAGCTATACATACCAGCCTGTGGAAGAGATCTGTCACCTTCACCTGAGAGAAGCTGGGTGACTTGATCTCCGGCTTCTGGTGCGTTTTGGCTAACGGAAGGGGGAGAAAAGCACATTCACCAGGTCAGGAAAGAGCCAAAGTGGCAGCTGCCACCTCTGCATCCTGCTGCCCACATAGCAAAGGTGCAACCCACAAAAACCCACAGGACACTGAAAACCACTTACGGTGAATATCCGGGGCATCTCCAGTTTCAAAAAAATCCTCCTCGTGGTCAATTTCTGAGTATTTGCTCAGCGAGCGTTTGTGGGCAAAAGAGAGGACCTCCTGGAGGATGTCCATCTTCCGTAGGATCTTGCACAAGCCGTGGATCCTCATGGCTTCCTCGTGCTTCATGATGGCTTTCTTTAGGTGAGCTTTGCCTGCGGAAAGCGCAGAGATGGCAGCCCAAGAGCTCAGCACCGTTCCGAGCCCAGGCTCTGTCGCTCGCTCGGCTGCCCACGGATTAAAGCAGCCTCCGCGGCTGTGTCACCCGACGTGACTCAGGGACGGCCCCGTCACGTTCGCAGCCTGCCAACGGGCTCTAAATGGAGTAGGTCCCAGCCGTCAGCACAAGCCCCCAATGGAGGGCTGGGAAGGGACCTTGAAGGGTGACCTACTTCATTCCTCTGAGTGAATCTGGAGATGGGCTGGCAGATGTTCCCAAAAAAAATTACCGATGATGCTGCCGTCACCCGGAGAGGGAGGCTGGCACCACCGCCCCCAAAGTTCCTCCTATTGCTTAACCTACATCTCTGCATATTAACTTCTCTCCGTTGCCTCGTGTCCCTAGTGGGTACAAAGGACAATTGAGCCCTGTCCTCCTGGTGACAGCTTTGGGGAGATCTGCTGCAGATGCCTCTTTTCTAGGCTAAGCACAGCCTTCACCATGCCCCGAAGATCCCTTTTGGTGCCTTTTCTCACTTTCTGCTTCTCAATTGATCATGCAAGTATTTTCAACTTTGTGAAAACAAATTGTGAAGAGAGCAGCCAAAGAAATCCCAACAACCTGCAAATAAATGCCCTATGAATATCCTGCAAACAACTCCTTTGCAAGAGACTGTGACAACGGTACACATATCCAATGTAAGCTAAAGAAGACATAGATATACATATAGAGAGAGGGATGTATCATAGATACATGTGCGCCTGCAGCATTTCCACCTTTAGGACACACGGTGGCAACATAAGCCAGGGAGACGATGGAGTTCACTCAGTGAGGAATCAAGGAAGGATTTTGAGACTGGATGAAAAAAAAGAGGGAGGAATGGACTGTCCAAAATAATCTTATCGAATGCATCAAACATATTCTATGCAAGCACCTACAACCAGCTTCATTCCTGGGCAAGAAAGTGCTATATTAAGTAGGTTTTAATGACTTATCACTAACTTCTGCATTTACACTGATGAAATAGATAAAAGCATGGAGGATACAGGTCAGGAATAGAAGTTGTGCAAGCTTTTGGCTCCGGTTTATTGAAACTGGTGGAATAAAACACAATGTTCTAAGACCATGAGACAGCAGAAGGAGAAAAAATATCATTCTAGGGAGATGGTTATAATGCTGCGAGTTTCTTCCCTTCCTACAGACCAAAATTAGAGCTGAAGTTGGTGTCTGCGCATGAATTTTTCACAAGGCAACACTGAATGGAGACTGTTTGGAAAAAGAAGACCAAAAGGCAGCTTGTGGAGGAGGCAAGCAGAAGGCGACACCCCAGAAGCAGGGCACTGAGCTTGCTCTCACTCCTGCCTCTTTGCTAAAACATGACTTCAGCTGAATAAGCAACGTTGTGTCTCTTCCCTGAAGCCGAAAATTTGCGTGGGAGGAAAGCTCTCATCTCCCAAACCTTTTGATGCAGCAGCAAAAAAAAAAAAAAAGAAGCCACCCCCAGCCTTCACTGCTTCTCCTTGTCAAGCTGCAAGCTTGAGCCAAGCTCCTTTGCAAAAGCTCCAGATCCCCATTGGATTTCTCTGAGCTGCATTGCGTGATGTTACCTGTCTCAAATGCCTGGGGTTTTACTGTTAAACTTGGCGAAATGTGTCAATACAAGTACCTTGAGTTGTCCTCAACTTCTTAATAGCGAACACCATAATGCTTCCCTGCCTTTCCAGGGGAGGTTCTTTTCAACAAAAGGTGTTTTTGCATAGAGAGGTCCTGCAGAAGTTCATCACTAGAAGCTCAGGGATGTTGATAGTGGACAACCTTTGAGGTCCCTTCCAACCCGAGCCATTTTATAATTCCATGAATCCCATTCCCACGAGGATTCAGGGTTTCATTTCCCAAACCAGGCAGTTTGCCCCCAATGGATGCACTCACCCAGCTTCCTTCTCTCCTCAGAATCCTGCAGTAGAACACGAAGTGATGGTCCCTCAGGCATGGTGATGTGGAACTGGAGAAAAGCCTTTTCATGCTCTGGCAGCTCAGCATCAGATGCCGCTAACAGAAAAAAAAAAGAAAAAAAAAGGGATGCAGAGAAAAGTCAGGACATTGTTCCAAGCATCACAGCAGGCTTGATTTCTACACCATTATTCTCATCCAGAGCTGTTCCCTGTTTCCTTGGCTTACACAGCAACCTCCTCTTCTGGGCACAAGCAAGTAAGAGAGCCCTGTGGACTTGCTGGTCCAAACTGTAGGAGATGCCAAAGCTCTGTCAGCATCCCTGGCATTGGTACTGAGCATCTCCAAGGCTGGCCTGTCCTATTCCTGTACCCACAGAAGCATAAGGAGCTTATTGCCAGCCATCTGGAGGAGCAAAGGATTCACTACTCTTGACCAGAGTTCATACTTGGAGATACAGAGAGTGGGAACATGAGATCTCTGCAGGGTGCTGGTACAAAACAAACCCCCTGACTCAGGGATTTCCTGTGGATTTGTGCTCCCACCAGTGTCTCATGTTATTTGGATAGGCAAAGGGTTTCAGAATTTCAGGGAAGAGCTTGGCTCCATCCCTTGTAACCTCATGCAAACCTGGTTCCATCACATCCTTCTGCCATTTCCGTCCTCATCCCCATGACATCCCACTCTCTTCCATCTCCACCCCAGCAGCTGTCCTTGCTCAATCCTGTTTCTGCAATGCACAAGCCCAGCAGCTTGGTAATCTCAAGCCCTGCAATACTTCCAGGCTCACAGCAGAGCTGTGAATGCTGCTTTTGGCCAAAAAGATGAATCTACTCTAGAAGACGACCTTCAGGAGCCCTCCAGTTCTGTCCTTAGCACATAGCGGCTCAACACCACAGGTTCCTGTGTGCATCATCTGCCCGCCTCCAAACCCTCAGCCTGACACAAAATTGATTGTACGGGACCATGGTGACAGCACAGATGGAAACTATAGGTCACATCCTGCTTCCACATTCCAGCTGGCTCCCCATAGCCACGTCACCTAGCTCTGGTAAAGCCACACCGCACACAGAATACTCAAGGCAGCCATCCATAAGGCTGACAAATAAATTCAAGTAACCCAGGGATTTCTTGGTTTGAGAGAGTTTATTGCTGTTTCTTTTTTTTTTTTCAGGAAGTCTTTTGCTGGTCCAACATATAGTTAAGTGTGTCTGAAAGCTGCTTGGCTGGGAACACACACCCAGAACCAAGGGGGACAGCAAGTGACAACTGTATAGATTTTTTTTTTTGCTGGCCATCTTGGAAGGACTTTCTTTGCAAGCACCGTGCAAGTCATGAACAGAAATATGGGGTACATTTGCATTGTGTACAAATTAGTGAATCCATCAATGTGATCAGCAGCTCAGAGCATCCCAAAAAATCTAGGCATGGGATCCTACGCAAGATTCTTTTCAATTCTGTCGCACAATGCCCCCCCAACACCAGGCTGCTACACAGAATCAGAGAATTACTTAGGTTACAAAACACCTCTACGATCAAGACATGAAGACAGCACTCAGCTAAGCAGCTGTTTCTGTGCCACAGCACTCACCTGGGCAGTCACAGAGAGCAATGGCAGCAAAGTAGTGGGACAAGGCTTTGAAATGCTCTGACTTGACATGGACCATGGTGGTCCATGAGAAGGGAACATAATCCTTCACGTGAGCCTGGGTCATTGTCTGGTGCACCAGTGAGTAGACATCTTCTACCTGTGGGTGTCAATGCACAGATAGGTGATGTATGGGTTGGAATCTAGCATGTTCATTGGGTGGAAGTGACAGCATGTTGTCATTCCTCTTAGGGACTGTGGGGATCTTTTTGGGGTGCTCTTACCCTGGCTGCCTCCTGAGCGAGCTGCAGCCACGTGAGGAAGTCCTTCTGGGCATGCAGTAAAGTCATCTTCTCAAAAACACACTCCTGGACTTGGGCGACCATCAGCCTCACCAGCATGTTGAGGGAAGCAGTGCTCATGTCCAGGCTGGGAGCATTGGAGAAGTTTTCCTTCAAGTAGTTAAAGGCACCTGTACAAGGGAGAAGATGGTGGGAGCTGCTAGGCTTACAGGTGAGGAGGGTTTGGAACAAGGTTTTTCCATGCCTGAGCACAAGTTCCAAGAAAGGTTGTGGAGTTTCCTCTTTGGAGATATTCAGAAGTTACCTGGATATCGTCCTAGGCAATCTACTCTAGGTGGTCTTGCTCAATTCAAAGGGGTTGGACCAGATGGACCAAGAGGTCCCCTCCAACCTCAACCATTTTGGGATTTTGTGAGGATACAGGAGAAAAATCAGCCACCAAGAACAGCCCAGGATGCTCACCCAGATGGGCTGTGCATTTCAAATATCTTACCATAACACGCAATGCTACTGCAGCAAATAATCTCTAGGGGTGCTACCTTGCTTCTTAACCCATTCTTGTCCCTGCAGCTTTTTTCTCAGAGCTTTGGATGACATCAATCCCTTAGAGACTCTTCTAACTCACTTTGCACAACTGATTCCCCTCCTTCACATCATCCCTGCCATAAGGATTTATTAGCCCTGCTCTGACCACTACCCAGAGGTGAGGAAGGAGACAGAGAAGGAAAACGTACATACCAGCTGCCTTCTGAAAGGCATCAATAGCCTGGTTGAGCCCTGGCAGGGAGGCACGGTCCTGCCGTGCCCCTATCTGGGTGTGCAAGGCTCCGATGTTGAAGAGGACACTGCCTTTCTCAAAGGCCAGTGCCCGCTGGTGGGATGGAACCCCAGTCAGTGAGTCGTACCTGGAAAAGGGAAGAGCCAGAAGGGATGAGAATATCAAGGCCATCAGCCATTGCTCCCACCTAATCACAGGATTTTGAGTTGGTAGGAACCTTTATGGTTCAGCTAGTCCAAGATGACCAAGAACGGACCTTCAGAACTTTCTGTATTTTGTACAGACTCTCTTCCCACCACCATGTATCCTCAGAGCCTCAATTCCCCCTATACCCTTCAATAGATCCATTGAAGGCAACATCCTCAAACCAAAAGCAAGATTGAAACCCAGCTCTTGACTCTATGATGGAGCTCAGAGGAAGGATGAACCCCAAAGAAAACCCAGCACAGTGAAGGAAGCCCAGCCCCGCTTCCCTCCCCACTCCCCATTAGTAATGATGCATGGATGGAAAAAGCTGCACCAACCAGTGGAAGAAGACACCCAGGCTTTTGCTGGGAGGGAAGAAGCGGCTGTCGAGAAAGTAGAGTTGGTTATAATACTCCATGAGGAGCTCCAGTCCAGCCTCATTCCGGCTGGGGGTACGCATCGCCTGCAGGGATGGAAGAGAGGGAAGAAAAACATTGGGAGAAAGAGAGAGGAGAATGGGAGGGAAAGATGAGATTTATGGAGCTGCACATGCTGGTCAACCCTATGGGCTACAGCCTAGGTGGGAGAAATCCCACCCAAAAGGCTTTGTGAGCAGGACTGCAGGGGATGAGGGGAATGGCACGGAGCTGAGCTCCTCTGGACCACCCTAACACATGCAGGCAAGGGACAGGGTTGTATTAATGCTGAAAAAGAAGCTTTATTTCTGTGGCTTCTCTGCTTTTCAGAAGGTTGAAAGGAGGCAAACCCTCATGCAACTGATGGTTTGGCTGGGGAGACACGTTGGAGCACCCAGATCAGAGGCAGCAGCCTGGGAGCAATGGAATGCTGGTGGCAACACTCATCTAAACCAAGCTGGGATTTGACTTTTTTATTTATTTATTTATTTTAAAGAGAAAAAGTCATGCAAAATCTGATGGAATTAATGCTAGGGAAGAAATAAGACTTTTTTCTCAAAACAGATAAATCCTTGGGCTTTTGACTCGAGACAGGGAGGAGTGCCAGAGCTCTCCTAGTTTCAGTCACGAGTCTTTTCCCAGCCTGTGGCTTTTCAGGGCACCACTCCCACAGCCCAAAGAACAGGATCAGGACCTTCATAAAGCCTGAGAAAGCCTTTTCTTTCCGCTCTTAAGATCAAAGCTTCATGGCAAGGCAAAACTGAGGTTACTTATGAGAGCTGCTATGTAGGAGAGAATACCTTCACAGGATTGCTCTACACTTCCTCTTCTCCAAGCACTACGCTGCGTGTTAGCTGGAGAGAGAGCAGTCATTTAGCCTTGCCAGGGGTGAACTATTCATAAAACAACAATAATGGACGGCATGGTATTTTTATTGCTGTTCATTCTAGGTTATCAGGTCATTAAAGGACTCCATTAGAGTCAGAAAACATCTGTCTCCATAGAGACAGAAAACAATTACCAAAAGGTCTGTAATATTTTTGTAATCTCTGAACTGAAGCCAGGGATGCAGCACCCTGAGACACAAGGACAAGGGTGCAGTTTACAGTGAGCACTGAGGTACCCAGAGCAAAATACAGCACCTCCAATGGGTATTTCTTGGCAAATCAAAGGGACACCGACCTGCCGCAGCTCCATGAACTCTTTGATTTCTTTTTCAAACATGACACCCTCCTCTCCATAGTGCTCACTGATGAAATCCTGGATGGGGAAAGAAAAGAAAAATCTGAATAAACATTGGAAATAAGTACTCAAGATTTAAAGGGTGATTTGTCAGCTCTCCCCACAAGAAAACTTGCAGTATGGAAAGTAATCTCCCCACTCAGCTATTCTTCTCCACTTCAACAGAAAATACATTCCCTTCCCCATTGCTTCAGACCCCCATTTCCTTTTTCCCCCCGTTTTCTCCACCTAAATATATGTTATAATTGTTTCAAAACTGAACTGATGTGCCATCTTCTCTACAGCTCCCAACCATGACCAAGTGAAGAAACATCCCCAAAGTGCAGACGCACTCCTCCATCCATCTTCATTGCATCTCAGGTGCAAACTCTCTTCACTCACCTTCAGTGGCACCAGCAAATCCAGCTCCTTGGTCTCTTTCAGGCCCAAAGGAATCATGGGGACACTGATGGAATCACTGGAAGAAGACAACAAACCCTTTGATGGATATTTTTTTTTGAAGAGTACAACTAGAAGAGAACTCAATTTTGCCCAGCAGAGGGACACGCTTTGCAGAGATTATGCACAGAAGACATGCTGATAACCTCAAATCTGCCATATTACTTAAATTTCTGCTTTTATCTCTGACAGATACAACAGCAACCACATCAGGCTGCAGTGATGAAGCTGCTTTAATTAACAACTCTTGAGAAATGGGAGTGATGTGTGCACAGGTCATGGATTCACGAGCTCCTACGTGCTAATCTGGGCTTTGTCGCTGATAAGGACTTGCTGATAAGGACCAGCTCAGGAGTGCAGCTCCACCTGATATTGAAATTTGCTGCCTCTATTAAAAGCAGCTGGCTATAAATAGCACTTATCACACTGCCAGGTCAATACCGTAAAATGCTGAAGATTAGGATGACATTGGTAACACCCAGCTGGGAGTGGTTTGTTTTCCAACACTAAAGCAGAGCATTTGCACAGAACTGAGGAAGGATCATCTTTTGTAGGATTTTATTGCAATTTTGATATTTTCTTTTTTGCTGACAAGAAGTGATGGTCTCCAAAGGCCTTGAGCACGCATAAAATTACCATCTTGTTGCTCTGCAAAAACCTTTCAAATTGGGCCCATCCTCTGCCTCCTGTACACAGATATCAGGTGAGAACCCTTGATGGGTTCCCAACTTGCACCCAGCTCCCCAAAACGCAAGAAGGGAGGCAGGTCAGGCAGGATCAGGCCCTCAACAGACCAGATTTGCACAACAGCAAGGTCTCATTATCTTCAGAAACTGCATGTTAGCAGAAACATGGATTAGCACATCACAGGCCTAGGAGGGTTAAACTGGGGAGCAGGGGTTGCACCCACACTTTAGTCTATTCATACTCACTGAATAAACAGCTTCAAGAGCTATAATTAGAGCAGAAAAGCCATTATTGCTCATTCTCATACATGCTCATTTCTATTTGAATCCAATGCCCAGAGCAAACAAAGGGGCTTTTGTCTGGCTTGGGCACGTTTGGGGGTTGCTGCTGCTGTTGTTTCCTTTTTGAACCAAAACAAACAAACACTTGGGCAGAGCTCAGGGAGGATGCTTGCAATCCTGGCAGTCCAAACTGCAACTTTCCATCACCAGCCCACTGCTGGGGAAGAGAGCAAACATCTAGGGTCATGCAGGGATCAAAGGCCACAGGTAGGATCTCCTTAAGCCTCCTCTTCTCTCTGCAACCCTAATGCATCATTCACACATCCAGATTGTCCTTGCTCTGCATTTAGCAGAAGTGCAGCAAACACGATGGAGTCAGGGATGCTGTCTGCAGCTCTTTCTGTCCACAGAAGCAGAACAATCCTCCAAAAGGAGGACCAGACAATGAGCAAAGCACATGGATGTATGGACACCATCCAGCTGTTTTGAACAGGGGAGGAACACCCATAGCTCCACACTGCTGCAGCATCTCTGGCCTTTTCTGCTTTCATGATTGCTGCTTTTCTCACCTCACTGAAATGGCTCCAGTGAATCAAGCATGAAGTGACTGAGTGAGGATTTCAAAGCAACAGAAACTCTCAATTAGCAAAAGGTCTAACCTCAGAAAGGGGGGAACAAACCTAATACCCTTGTTGGGAGAAGAAACCACCCCAGGATCAACTAGAACAAGACGGCTTACAGTTTTAACTACTTCTGTTAAATATCCCACTGGAAATCATCATGCTCTGGAAGGATGCTCAGGACAAGGAGATTAGGTAAAGGAAGATTCATGGTTGTTTCTGCTCTACTCCTCCTGCTTTGGGATATTAGAATCTAAAGGACACAACCACCCACACAGAAACACCTCCAAAAGGATCTGCTAAGAAAGGTGCTGAGTTTGGTCTCCTTGCAGTCTTGCAGATGAAGCACAGATGGATGCTCATCAGCCTGAAAAACTCGTTCTGGCCAATCTGTCCCATGCCCCAATCTTCTATTCTCTGGCTACCCCTCAAGCAAAAACCCCTACCTGTCATTCTGGTAGACATCCATGCAGCTGTTTAGCTCCTCCAGCTCCTCCTTTAGCAGCTGCAGGTTGGAGTTCACGTAACTCAGCTCCAATGCAACTGTCTCCTTGACCTTGTGGTTACTGGTGGCTCTGAAAGACAGCACTGCACAGATCAAATCTCCCTGTAAAAGCTTGGCTGAGTCAAAGAACAGCAACTAAGTCAGCTGTTGGTGTGATACCATTACATCTTCCCTGCCACGTACATCCATCCAAACCTTCCTGGCTAACTATTTCCATCCAATTCTTCACAAAGCAGAGAAGAATTTTAGTTCTTTGCATTTTGTTGGGGATGTTGACTCTGTTTCTCCCCTAGAGCAACCCATATGACTTGCACTCTCAAGCAGTATCCCTCATGAGCTCCATCCATGCTCCTACCTCCAGCACATCCTTGGATTTGGTTATAAGCACTCAGGTGTTTGCCCACACCAAACAAAAGCTGTGCTTCATGCTTAGACCTCCACTTAAAGCAGAAAAACCTCTTTGAGTGTGCGAATAACCATTCTGCAAGGGCCAGGCTTGCCATTAGCAGCACCCTCCCCACCCTTCCCCCTCATGCATGTCAAGAGATGTAAACACAGAGGATTGATTTCAGCTGCAGCAAGCTGCCTGCTCTCAGCAAAGCAAACTCCCAGGCTGATTATACCCTCTTTATCTGCTCCGAACTAAAGCAGGGAGAGATAACCCAGCAGCCAGGCAAAGCCAATGGTGAGCAATTGTTGGCTGAAAGGGACTGGCTGCTTGCCTTAAATCACACCAAGCCCCACTGGGATGCAGTAAAAATGCCACGTGCATGAGCTCTGCTTGGCCAGGGCAACACTTACCCCCAATTTTTGCAGAGCGCATTGCCTTTGTTTATTACTGACATCATCCTCCAGGGCCCTTGCTCTGACCTAAGGAGCTATGCTGCTTTTCTTTCAAGACGATGGCTCCTTAGTCACCTCCTCTGCACCTCCAGACAGTTTTGCTTGCTACCAGGTTTAGAACAAACATTTTTAACCTGGGGCGCTCCATTTTGCACCCTACAAGCGCTTTTTGCAGCACAGCACCTCTCAGAGAGGTGATCTGGGGAGCAAACAATTGTTTACCAGTAGCACAAGGAGCAAATCTCTGCTGGTAAAGACTTTGGTATCTTCAGGCGTACACACTGATCTATATAACAGCACACAAAGTGGAATTACCAGCTGTTTGCTTAGCTAATGTTGAACAAAGATTTCTGAGCTATTTAAAAAAAAAAAAAAATGGTTTATTGGCAACACCTTTATCTTCTCTGCACCCCAGTATTTGAACAAGGAAAGAGCTTCCACTGCTGATTTATTTATCCAGAAAAAAAAAAAAAAAACCCACAACCCCATAATGCTGAGCAAACACCACATGCATTTTTGCCAATGTGCAGCAATGGCATAACAGCTTCTCCAGGAAAGGGGACTGATATGCTGAACTGAACTGAGCTTAGGAAACTGCATTGAGATTTATGGTGCTTTTTTTTTAAAACCAAGAACAGAAAGAAACTGTGAACTTCACTCTAGGCTGAGCACAGCACTGTTTCTTCTTTGCATCTTGCTAGTTTTGTTAGGTCAGTGCAAGTCAAGTCTAAAGGGTTGTTGCTCAAAACCTATTATGATCTTCCCCTCTCAGGCTTTAATCTAAGGCACAACCTTCACTTTCTTCCCCTCCATGTTTACAAACTCCAAAAGCCCCATCCCTCCCCCAAACCGCTTATCAGCTGCAAACTAGACTGGAGGGAAGGTGGGAGGAAGGAAACATCGCTGCTACCAAAGCACATCCAAACCGCTGATCCAGGCAAAAAAGGGCCCCAACAGTGCATTTTGCCTCTTCCCTGCAGAAAAACAATCCCTCCCTTCCCTGGACCAGTAATTAATATGGCTTTTGCATCATATTTTTGCTCACTCCCTGGTGAGGGAGGAGGCAAAACAGCTCTGATGCATGCACTTCACACCAAAACCACAGCTGGGCACATTTTCTGCTGAGGCTGCACGATTCCAGGGAATTTCTTTTTTTCTTAATAACAAAAGGTGAGGCACATGGAGATCTCATGGACTTTTTAATTAGATGAGTTACGGTCCTTCAGGGCCTCATACCTCACTGTCCCCAGGATCCCATCTTTCAGGGGATCCCTGCTGTTCTAAGCCCCCTGCCAAACTCCATTTCTTGCTGTGGTAGAACATTGATAGCTCCTTTCTTTCAGCTGCACATATCACTGACATCAAATCACCCTGATCCAACAGGAAAAAAAATGTTCATTTTATTGGAGAGGGTGGGAGGAACAACACTAAAAATCACAAGATAACCATGAAAAAAAAGCAGTCTCCATAAAAGAAAATATCTTAACAAGCCTACACACCTGCTCAGATTTATTACAGGAACCTGATACATACACTAAAGTTATAAAGAAGGTCACCTACAGGTTAAAAAGACAGTAGATTTTTTATTTTTAAAAAACATCACGTTATTGCATCATGACTTCATCATGACCCGTCTTTAGGAATGGCAATAATGTGCTGAACCAGCTGTGACCTGAATGCCATACAGAAGCAGCAGTTTTTGCACCATCCCATAAAGGCACCCGCGAAGCAGGATGGAGAGCTGCTGGGCTGTAGCTGTATCCAAAGGAATGCTTGAGTTTTCCAACAGATTTTCCTTGGGTGGAATTACTGGGACAGCTTTTTTCTTTTCTTTTAAATAAAGCTGGATTTGACCCATTTACTGGGGGCTATCATGCAGGATGTCTGCACTCAGAGCTCAATCCCAGTTCAACATTTGTTCCCATAATTGCATCAATTCCCAGCCTGCTTTCTAACAGGCTTGCAGGGCATTAAAACAACCACTTTTCATTAACCCCCGCTGCATCAGCATTGCACTGAACACGGGGCAGGCATTTCCAGGAGGAGTGCTGCAAAGCCCAAGCAAGGTAGAGCCATGGGAGCCCTAAGCAAGCATTACTAGGGCAAAAAGCAGCTGTTCAGTGACTGATACACATTTGCAGACAAGCTCATAGTGGTTTAAACGAAAAGCCTTGTGTAAGCAGGAGATAAAACCGCCTCTTAGGGGAGGGGAAAAGATTGAAAAACATGAAGAAAAAGCAACTGATAATCCAAAGCCATTCCTTTTCTGCAAGCAGCTTGCAGGTGCTTCCTGGACAGTTTTATACCCCCTTCTCTATACAATGAAATCTCATTTCCACTCCCCAGCCAAATCCCTGGACCAGATGGATGCTTTAGAGGCCAGGACTCACCTGAAAAGGTTTTCTGCCCCAGCACGCATCCTCATCTCCTTGTTGATCTGCTGGTTGATCCGTGCCCGCCGGTGCTGCAGCTTGCTGCGTTGGGTCTGGGCAAAGGGATCACAGCCCTGCTGAGAGAAAGGGAGATGATCTCACCATGGCATCTTGGCAACTGACCCCATCCTGCTCCATCCCCTGCTGCTCTCATGTGTGGTCTTGCATCACCCCATCACTGCTATGTATACAGAGGCTTTGGACTTGCTCAGGGCTGATGATCTCCAACAGCCAAAATTCCATTATTAGAGGATAAAAATCACATCAGTGATGCCAGGGGCTGCAGGCTTGCAAGACATTTGCTTGATCTGCAGCAGGGAAAGTTCAGATTTGGTGCGTGCACTCTGGTAAGCCTGGGAATGGACTAGCATTGCAGGAGGCAGCAGTGCCACTCAAAAAAGGTTATTAGATAACACCTGTTGCTTACAGTAAATTTGTTTCCTGAGCTATTCGGAAAAGGTTTCTTAAGTACCGCAGTGAAGGGATACAGGAATTAAGCATCTCCTTACTAAGGACTTGCCATCTGGACATAATATAAGTGAAAAGAGCCATCCTGGGGTGTGCAGACAAGCTCACATAGCATCACATCTGTTCCTGAGCTCAAGGGCTACATCTGTAAGTGCTACCATCTCCTGCTGGCTACAGGGGATCAAGAGGAAGCAAGTCAAAAGTTCATGGGAGATGCAAGCTGCACAAAGCAATAAATTCATTCCATCCCTGCCTCCTACACGAGCTTCAGCTCAGACTTCCTGCAGATGGGGAGCACATTTAATTGCTGGCTTCAGGAAGCAGATGGCAACATCCCTGCATCTCACAGGGACAGGAGGTTACTACACGATGCTCCAGGCAGAAGGGAGGCCACAAAGAGCATCTCTGCATCCATGACCACAAAAACTCTGTCCGAGCAGAGATGATTTTTGTCATGCAAGAAAGATGCCTGGGTAAAAATACTCTCTGGTAAAACTGTTTAAGAGTGGGAATTTTGCCACTCAAGAGGGTCGACTGAGCTCCAACAGTGCCTGCTTTCACCCTGCTGAAAACACAGTTTTGGATCATTTTTCCATCTCTTGGTGGGCCTCCTCAGATCTCAGCCCATCCTTCAGCACTATTTAATCCAAAAAGCACGGACAGTGCTTGGTTACATCCCCAGAGATCCCTCTAGATCCCAGTGTTACTCTGGGAGGACTTCTTTCCAAATTCTTTGTTCAAGTTATTTTTCTGGGGTGCCAAAAAAAGGGAGGAAAAAGGAGGCAAAAGTGATTCAAACTAGTTTTGAATCAGAAGTAGGGAATGAAAAGCTTGCATTTTAATGGATTTCAGCTTTCTGGGAATTCATGTCTCACATGAGATGTCCAATAACAGGTGCTCAGCTTGAAAAAGTTCTGGGACTAACACTGACTTTTTCATTGAAGTAATATGATTTCAGCTCCTAATTAGTACACAGGACACTGAAGAATCAGAGTCACTCCATCTGGACAGTAAGTCTGCAGGATTAGTGCTTTACAGTAATCCACAAATTCATTAAAATCACTAAAGGACCAAGCTGAAAGCACAGAGCTGTGATTATTCTGCAACAGCAATTATGTAGGATGTTAAGGAAAACACCCCAACAACTGCACAAATCCCAAGTCAAGACTCTCAAGAGCAAAGACACAAAAGGGTGCTCTGAGAATGCTACCTCTGGATTCACCATGGGCAAACCCAGCCATCTTGCACAGATCATTGCTTCCTAGCTAGCAAAAATCCAGAAACTGGAGGAAGGAAAAAGATTAGGAATCTCTCACCCCCCCCCCAAAAAAGGCCATAAAACCCCATTCAAAACATGAACAGCCCCAGTAGCAGCTCCCCACACAAGCAGCATCCAGAAATGCTGTAGTCAACACACTGCTGGTGACAAAGCAACAGAGCTGAGCATCCTTTTCCTGCACAAGAGCAGCTTTGATCACCTTTTAGATGCTTTCACCTCCTGGAAAAGCTTAGTTGGAGTTAGTTTTTAAGACATTCCGGGGGGGAGAGAAGAATAAAGACTACCCGGATGTCACGAACAGGAAGCCAGAAGAACTGCAGCTGAGAAAGGATGGAAGAGGTAACTAAGGCACAAAATTCAAGACATTACCACATCAAAGCAATGAACGAGACCTTCTCCATGCATGCAAACACAGCAGCACTGATAATCATCCATCACCTTGGCTTTGCAGATGGGAATAGAGGAGGTGCCTTTCAGGAACTCTTGCAAGCTCTGATGTAAACATGCTCTGACAACACCCAAGAAGTCTTGGCATTTGGATTTGCTTAGGCTTCACCCCAAAAGAGACACTAAGCTATGCAGCTGCAAGGCTTTTTCTGCCTGAACACTGCATGTCTCCTCAATAGCATTTAGCAAGATAGTTATCAATTCCCATACAAGCTTCTACACCAACAGCAAAAACCTGCTGGGAAGTCAGATATTGGAGCATCTGATGCAACACCAAAGCCTAGTAAGGATGACAAAGCAGGATCTTGAGATTTCTTGCTTTTAGAAACTTGATGTGTTCTCCCCATGTCTTGTTTTCAGCCTCCAATGACTCTGCCATTGGTCTTGAAGAACTGTCACTGGCCAACATGGACCAAAGTCATAATTTCAAGGCCACCACAGGGAATATCCATGCCTGGCCTCTACTGCAGATCTATAGAGTCACCGCACCAAGGCCACTGTGCCTAGCATCCAAATAGGAACACTGCTGAAGTTATATTATTTCACAAATATTGCAGTGCAAAGGAAATTCAGCTCTAGGACTAGCCCAGGTCAACTTCCATACAGAAGGAAACACCACCACAAGTTTAAAGAGGTCACAGTTTTTAAAAGGGCATATTTCAATTGCAGACTAGCTTGGGTGGAAAAAGAGAGTCGGGAGCAGAGCATGCCCATCCTCTGACAGCCTGCTTTCAAAGGAACCCAGTATTTTAGCCATGCTCTTCAGACTGCAACCAAGAGCTAAATGCTATAGCACAGAGTTTGTAAAGTAAGCTGTGGTGGATTTAAGCATGCTTTATGTAAGAGCACACACAGAGAGAAACCCAAACCCCACTGCTGGTTATAAAAAGGGATTTTCCTCAATTCTCCTTTGTACAAGCTTTTGAGATCAACCCTTTCAAGGTCAGAAGAAAGATGTGGTATTTCAGCCTCTTGAGTGCACCCAAGGACATTGGTACAAGGATACAGCTGGGTACCTAGCAAGTGGCCAGGTTGAACAGGAGACTTCTCAGGTTTCCTTTGTGAAAGCAAGCATGTAGTTCTTCCAACAGAAGGCTATAAACTGCATAGTAGCCAGGAATGGAACACCATATATGCCCACAGCATGCAGCACACGTTAGGAAAGCCATAAAAATGGATGAGGTAAGGGCCATTAAATTACAGAAGTTGTGTCCAGCTCTGAAGTTCATAGCATCTGACAAAGCAGGATTAGAGACAGCATTATTGTAGCAAGGCCAATTTATGCTTTTGTATGGCACATCTGCCAAATAACATTACCTCCAAGCCTCAACATTCAAAGATGAGAGAAAGTGCTGAACATAAAGATGAGGCCAAGCCAAAAGACATCCCCCTGGAGGGGCATCAAGGTTTGTGTCAACTGAAATCCTATCTTTGTGTTGATATAGAGAGTGATATAATGGTGACTTCTCCCCATTTAAGAGCACCCATATGGAGTGTTAAGGCAATTACACAGTTAGGCTGCCTTGTCCAAGCAAGTCCTTAGGGAGTGTTTGCTTAGAGATGATCATCAAGTTCATGTTGCTCTTTGTGTCTCCAGTAAACACCAGGACATGAAGTCCGGATGTATCCTGGGTGACAAGGCACACCCAGGGTTTTATTTATGGCCTGGGTGCAAAAACAAGGCCATTGCCTTCCAGCTTTCTTCCAGGCAATAACAACAGACAACACTAATCACTTGTGGGAAGAGGTGGAGACCAGAAAGTCCAAAGAACAAAGGCTTGTACAAAAGGACTAATTTCTGCTCTTCCATTTCTGCTGGAAGAACGGGAGCTTGGAAGTGTCCGGAGGAAAGCAAAGCTTAAGTATCTGAAGTCATCAAAGAACAGCATGACACCTGTCAGAAAGGAAAGTACTCCTGGGATGTGCTGGTACAGTTATAAGCAAGAAAAATGGAAACCTAGATCCAGGCATCTCTTTCAACTTGGAATATTGTATGACTGTACTCCTGGGTGGTCCTGTGGAGCCAGGAGTTGGACTCAATGATCCTTACTTGAGATAGTCTATGATTTTGTGTTGCTTGATAGATTCTAGCATCTGCAGATCTTGTTGTTGGAGGAGAAGTTACATTCCTCTGTCTGAAGGGGACTTCACAGTTCAGGAGTATGGTAACAAGGCAGGCATGAATCAATCAAAATGAGAAGTGAAAATGGAGCCTACAGCTGTAAGTTTAATTATAGCCCTAAGAGTACTGCAGCAACTGCTCCTGGTTACCTGGAGAGATTGGCTGGATTACGGGAGGTATTCCACAGCCCACAGAATAACAAAGAAAAGCTGAAAATGTTTAATTCATGCCTAAACCATAGACATTCATAGTACTGCAGTTGTGAATCGGTTGGTGCTGATGTGGGTTGTACACCCAGCAACCCAACCACACTGGCCCACGGAGGTTCAAGGAGAAAGTAGCAGGGTAGCAAGGCATGAACCAGTCCTTATCAATGCATTTGGGTATGTAAACATATAGAAACCTTTGGTGCCAGGAGTACAACACATAGAGGGTGAGCTGCTGCCTTCATAGAAGCCATGGCCCCTTTTTTTTTTTTTTTTTTTTTTTTTCCCCCATCCCCTCCAGTGGGCAAAGTCATCTGGTTTCATGCAAATTGAATTATCTGCCCCCAGATTTGTAGCCCAAGTCATGCATTGCACATGGGCTGGAGCACATTCCCACTGCCAGTGTTACACAACATTGAGTCTTTCAATGGAGAGCAATGCAGTTGATAGGTATATAGCTCAGGACCTTGGATTAACAGCAGGATTAAGCCTATCACAGCATTCAATTTTAAATTAATCCAGAAGATGCTGGATACCAGAATACACAAAGCATAGCCCTGTTGCATTTAACAAAGTGATTTACAATGTGCACCTTATTATATTCCTGCTATTTCAACTGCCTTCAGCATCTTTATTACTCCACATCACTGTACATGTGCCTTACATAACCTAACCTTTGCTTCCCTGGGAATACATAGCTGGTTTTATTTTAAGAGAGGACTTCCCATGGTGATTTCAATCCCTTGACCTCCACAGATCTGCTCTTTGCACCAAAGCTCAAGATTGGCTGCTCCAAGTATACACACAACACATCAGGAGCACAATTGGAGTCTGGTTCCATAACCCACTCTTATCTCATTGCCTTCTACCCAATCTGCTCCCATTAGAGCCAACCCAGGTGCTACTCCTACATGTACCAAAAACTGTAGAGTCTTAATAAACACACTTTTCAGGGTGAAGAGACAAGCAAGGCTGCCAAATGAGACTGACATCTGATAGCCAAGAGAGGCACACTCCAGATAGAGCCTTCACGAGCAAGCCACCCTCTTGTCTAAACCGGAAGTCCTTTTGGTGGGACCAGGATTTACAGGCAATGCCAAAGCCGTGCTGATGCTGGCCTCTGATTACTGCTATTCCTAAAGGTCTTTGTCCTCCATAGCTGTTCTGGGAGTCCTGGGTATCGAGCTCCTGCAGTGCTGGGCCGGTCAGTGGTTTGCTTGGTGGTGTTGGGTACTGTAAGCTTGTAGTTTCCATGCAAAACAACATGCAAAAGAGCACAAAGGTACACGGAAAACCCAACTACTTTCACCCAGGAAGTGCTCCCAGAGAAAAATCCAAGAGTAATGCAGGCAGAGGTGAGCAACCCCATGCAAAGTTCACAGAGACCAAAGACAACCCCAACCTTCTACACTGGGCATGGACGCAGTCTCACCCCACTCCAAGTCTTCTCCAGCAATTGATGACCATAGCTCCAACTCATAAATAAGATAGGTACTTCTTTCCATCCACTCTCTGGTGTAACATTGTCTCCTAACAGTCATGCACAAGGGTTTGTCCCCAAAAGGGACAAACTTTTTTTTTTTTTTTTTTTTTTTTTTTTTTTTTTACATGCTCAGGTGGTCCAGCAGCAGCAAAGCTTGTCCTAGCAATAGGACAACAGGCTCTCCACACCTTCTTCACAGAACAACTCTGGTGTAAAAGCCCTGCTATTGCAGTGCAGCCAGAGCTGTCACCCAGTATTATTATTCCCCCACTGCAACCCATGAGTTGTAGATTAGGTCAGCACAGGATAAGTGGCCAAGTGACCCTGGTTTAGCCATGGGACAGGGGAAAACAAAACCCAGAGAGCTGTTCCAAGCGCTGAAGAAGCCTTTAAAAGTCTTCTTTTTAGAGAATCATCAATATTTTCTCAATTTCCCCATTTCAGATTGGAGTGTGAGCTGCTACAGCAAGGCAACAGGTCAGTCACGGTGCAAGCTACTGCTCCTTTCATGTCTATTTATATAGAAAAGTCCTTATCACAGAACTAATCTCACGGAGCACTCTGGCTGAAAGCTGTTTTTCCTGTGGGAGACATTACCAGCTAAAACCCTCTAAAACCTTTATTGAGAATATGGTTACATCATACAGCCCTTTAACAAATGGGCTGAGGATTAAGGTTTTAAACTTCCCAAAGTGCCCACAGGGGAGAAGGAAAAAAAAAAAAAAAAAAAAAAAAAAAAAAAAAAAAAAAAGGCAAGGGGGAGGGAAATGGGGCAGTGGGCATTTAAATCTCAACTCAGAGCTTGCATTTTTGGAAAGATGCAGTTGCTGCAGTGCTCTGTGTGTGTCATGGGAGCCAGGGCATGGAGCCAGCAGGAAACAGATGCATCAAATCCATGGCCCCACAAAACTAACCCGGGGGGGAAGCAACACCATAGCATTTGTGATTGCCCTATGAGAGGATGAACATGTGAGGCTACACCCACAGTCTGAGTGAACGAAAAAAATGCTGGTTATATTGAGAGTGTACTTCAAAATTGATAGCACTAATAGGAAATGCCGTTAGATTGTTTCTTTAGAAGGGAAAATCATGTTAGGAGAGATGCTGCATGTCCTCTGATAGGTTTTACCCCTTCAAAGCTTGGCAGTTATTAGCTGTGTTATCCTCTTCCAACACTTTAAAACAGAATAAACTGAAAGAAGGAAAAGTCACATGGGTAAATGTGAAAGAAGGGGACCATCTAATCTCCCTTTGCAAATTGGCACCTGCTATCAAGAAACAGCCCTGAGTGAACTCAGCCTGGTTTAAGGTTGCAGCTTTCAGAGCTGCAGTGGCTTGAGTGATTCAGGGTCAGATTAATCCACAGATTGCACTTTCAATCCATGCTCTTTTTTTTTTTTTTTTTTCTTATTTATTTTTTGGCTAAAGGGCTGCAGAATGGCAGAAACACCCTGAAAAAAAAAAAAAAAAAAAAAAACAAAAAAAAAAAAACCACAGTTTCCTGGAAAACTATTTTTGCAAAAGGGATGGGATAAGAGTGAAGGTTTTTCCAGCTGCTAACAGAATAGGTGCATGAAAAACCCCACTAATAGTCATCTGGAGCAACTTTTATGGCTGTCATGCTCTTTAAAGAGCAATGCCAGGAGGGTGCAAGCTTATCTTGGCACTCAACATAGGGTTGGTGGCACCCAAGGACAGAGCTCATCCTACTGTTACTAATTAATCAAGCGGCACCAGCTGGGTAATTGCTGAAATAAGGGGACAAATCACACTGGGATAAAGGGGCAAGGCTGACAGCACCTCCAGAAGTAGGGTGGGCTTCTAGAAAAGAGGGAAAAGAAATGAAACGGGGAAGAATTGAGCTTAGGAGAAGCATAGCAGGTATTCAGGTGATGACTTGGGTTTAGGGGTGACTTCATCTCCCAGCTCACCCCCCAAAGGGCACCCAGATACAGTAGGGGGGGAACCTCACATCCCCCCTCCCCACCCTAAACAACACCTTAAGATAACACTGAAAGTTCAGACTGAGCTGCCGCCCCCCTCCCTCCAAACTTTAAGCCTAAATAACGCTATTATGAAAGGAAAATAAGGAAAGAGGTGTTAAACCCCATCCCACCCCAGGTCTCACCTTCCGGGCACTGCTGTTTTTCAAGGCTCGCAAAAGGGCGAAGCCCCCAACCCCTTCTCCTCCTTCAACCGTACTCTGCTCGTCCTCTGCAGGAGGCATCATTTCCGAGGGGAGGGTGCAGCCCCAAATCTCCCACCGGGAGCTTCCCCCCAGGGGCCCTTTTCCCCTTGTACCCCTCACCCCCCCCCCCCTTCTTTTCTCAACACTGAGGGCAACGCCGGGCGGCGCGGAGCATAAGCAAGGCAGCGGGGCGGGGCGAACGGAGGAAGTAGCCAATAGAAAAAGGGAACGGAGCGGATGGGCGGCGCCGCCGTCCAATGGATGGCGGCGAGGAGAACGGAGGGGAGGGGGGAAAGGGGAGCCCGTCGCCCGTAGCAACGGTGGGAATTAGAACGCTGTGACGTCACGCGAGGGAGGCGAGGCCTCGCTGAGCGCTTCGTCCCGCCCCCCTGTGCGCATCTGGGAGCCCCTGGGCACATCTGGATGGGGGAACAGCTGCATCATGCAGGGCTTTCGTCCTACACCAGCAAAAAGTACCATTGAAATAGACAACAAGAAGTAAAACTGAAATAGAATACTTTTTTTTTTTTTTTTTTTTAATGGCTAGAATCTATTATTTTTACAGCAAAAATTAAAAATAATTTTAAAAAGAAAGAAAATATTTTTAAAAAATTTTTATGGCAAAAGAACTTAAAAATGAAATAAAATCTTTTTTTTTTTTTTTTTTTTTTTTTAAATAATAATTTTCACAAGCAAATTCTGCCCTGCTTTCACCTCTGTGAGCCGCGTGGTTAACAAATGTCAGCGTTTTGCTTTCCACAGTATACGAGCTGGATGAAAAGTAGCAAAATGTCATGGAAAATACCCAGAGGTTGGAAAATGATAATTCCCAGTCGCACTTAGGATCCTTAAATATGTGGCATCCATCACAACGATGCGTGTGTCATCCCAAAAGGTCCCTTATACTCCTGGTTTTGTTTCTATAATGAAGTTAATGAGAGTGCACTTGTGTACAATGAGTCCTATGCACGTCAACTCCACTCAGCTGTTTAATGAAGGGAAATGTTAGCCTAGTGTGTATTAGATCATTGCATAACAGCCAAAGTAAACTAAACCCTATCCGCCTTTCCTGTAAGATTTTCCCTTGTCGAGGCTATGAGTGTTTCATGCTGTCTTGAGGAAAGCAATGGGTTATAATGGGGTTTTCTCATTTGGCTTCCCAATCCAAAAAGAGCTTCTGGAACAGAATGATGAAAACAGCATTTAATCTGGAATGGCAGCAATGCCTTTTCTGCGGAATATCACAGCAGAGTCGAATGCTTTAATCCTCATGCACAAGCCAAGGAGCGTGTGGGAAAAGGAATTCCCTGCACTCATGCACTGTCTCCATTGGGATTTTCTCCCTCTGTTCCATGTTTTGCTGATGAGGAAGTTAGCTAGGATTGAAACTTCATGAGGACATTGCCACCAACAGGGTGACAGCACCGTGGCATCACCAAACCATGCAGAGATTCCACTGAAAAGTCCCACATGATGCTATCCTGCTCCCATTTCAAAGAATGCAATGGGAAACCATATAATAATAAGTAATATATATCCAGTTTTAACACGGATTTTGTTTCGGAGAGGAGAGATATGCTAATTAGAGCACTTATGGCTTGGAAAAGGTTTTTTCCTCAGCTTATCTACCCTACAAACCCCATCCTTTCCCATCACAGAAAACACAACCAGCACTGAGATCTCAAGAGAAATCCTCATCGAGGTTAAATAAATCCATATAGGCACAAAAAAAAACCAACAACCTGAATGTACACCGGTCCCCAGCTTACAGAAGGCTTCCAAGAGCAAACAAGCCATAGCATGCCACTGTCTCCTGCTCCCTGCCCTGGGGCAGGCTCCCACCCCTTGATGACTTTTACTCATCCAGCAAGAAAGGTGGCTTGGGTGCTTCTTCTCTATGTGGCGCAATGGGATCAAAGAGGATTCTCCTGGAGCCAGCCCTGCCTTGGGGTGTTTCCGCTTCGGCATCTTCCCAAGGGAACACAGGGCCCCGCTATTTACCCATATATGGGGTGATGCTGAAATGTTTCCTTAAAAACCAAACCTACCATTGGTAGGCAATGGTCACGTATCTTGCTATGCAAAATTCCCATTTAGTAACATGGATTGGAAAAAGACTCTTAAAAGCATCATGTCCAGCCATCAATCTACCATGACCAAAACCACCACATCCCTTTTAGCACCAGATTTATGGTGGAAGAGCTACTAGCCCAAATCATAGAATATGGGACAGTGGGTAAAAATTTCCTTAAAAAACAAACTTTGGAGCAAAGGTCATTTTTTGTGCCATGCAAAGTGCTCGTAGGATCATTCAGGTTGGAAAGGAATCAATATCATCAAGTCCAACCATCAACCTACAACTACAGAGATCACGTCCATGAGCACCACAACTGAAATGGAAGTGTTCTGAGTCACCTGTAGTCCCTCTCCAGCAAGCCCATGTGCTGCTGATGAGGGGACCTCTTTGCAAAGGAGGAGATCCTCAGCTGCAAAGAGGTATTGGATGGGAATGAGTGCAGGTGCAATCAATAGTTTCACCTGTTTGAATAGGGCTGGAGAGGGAGCAGCGTGGGTGAATGCTTCAAGGTGAAAGTTATGGACAGAAGTACCTATGAGACTTCAAGCTCTGCACCCAGTGCCTGGGTTTAAACACTCTCTGCATTCAACCATGGGGCTCTGATGGGTAAGAAGTAAGTGAGAAAGACTGTGTTTAGACTTTTAATTATCTGATAGCAGGGGTGAAATCCTCTGGAAGAGAAAAAGTTGCATAAGGTTGTTTTTTTTCTGAAGTAATACCAAGTCCTTTTGACCCCTTGCTGAAAGCATTCTTGCTAGGTTTCTCCTTAAACTCCTTTTGGGGGCTGAAAGCTTCGTTTCCCCAGGTGCATTTTAGGTTGGCAGCGCCCAATCAGGACCAAGAAAGTCTTAAAATAAACTGACTTCATTAGGGGTATTTTCTTTTGGGGAGTAGTGTGGGAGGAGGTTGAGGCTTTCTCTAGCTTGAGTGGTTTTGAGCATGTTACCCTGTGCTGGATGAAAATAGTCCTACCAGCAATGTAAGCCCTCACAGTTCTAGAAGAGCTGGTGAAACAGAAGAAGTCTTCAAAGTGTTTCTTATTTCTTAGAGAGTTTTTAGGGTATGTTGTGGTTCTTTACAGCTTGCTCTTCAGTCTTTAGAAAATTCACTATTTTCCTTGATGGGAAGGATCTTCATGGTTGAGGGTCACCTTAATGTTGCTGAAATCAGAACTTTATTTCTTGCACCTTGAAGAACTTCATTCTTTTACACCTTGAGCTTCAAGGGGGAGGCAGTAATTTTTAGGGAGATTTTGCCTGCTCCAGCAGTGGAAAGGAGGGGAGATGGTATCATAACTGTAAAGTCAAATTTTAAACTGTGCACTTGCATGTTTGCTATATTTTATTATATTTTGGCTCTGATCATTTTTTTGGGTATATTCAATGCTATGGGTAAGTTCTGTTGCATCTTTTGGGTGCAAATCCAGCCCAGCACACAGTCCCTGTCTACTTTTATGAAGCTATTAATGTTACGTGGGGATTTATTTTGGGACAGAGCATTGAAAATGAAGCTATCAGCATTTTAGGAGCTAAGCTTAATGCTTTGCTGCTTGATGGTCCTTTTGGAAGTTGAGCTACAGAGCAAGCACTCAGTGGGGTTTCCCCTGAGAGCATTGCTGGGGTGTTGTCACTCATCTCCATCTTGTTGCAGTGTACATCTTTGGGAATGCTGCCTTAACTCTGTGTCCCATCCTGAAGAGCCAGACATCAATGAAGCCATGGGGGTCTCAAGGACCAAGAAGACAAAGGACAGCAGCAGTCGGTGGGCACCTTGGTGGGGCTTGGGTTTTTATGTTATTGTAACTAGTTCTAGTGGGCAGCTCATTAACTGTCCTTTTGGGGAGTGTTTTTGTTTTTATTTCCTTTCTAGTAAGGTTATGCAATGCAGCTGTATGGTGGGTTATTGTCACCAAAGCATTTGTAGAGGTTGGCCTCTATGGGATAAACTTGCTATCATCCTCAGAAAACAAAAGAGCAAGTTGGAGAAGGGGCAGGGAATGCCGAAGACAACTCAGGTGAAGGAGCAACCAGAAGAAATACCATGTATGGGGCAGGTACTTAACAGCCTTTTCTATACTTGGGCAGTGGAGATGATTCTTGTGTGTGCCTTGGTGTTTCACAGGCACTAAACTCATTGCATTAACCTCTCTCTTCTTTTCTTCTGGTATGTAGGCTGCTGTACTGAAAGGGAAGAAGAAAGTCAAGGAGAAGCCACTGCAGGAGAACACCATCAGTAGGTAACTCCTTAGCTGGATGGAAGGGTTGAAGGCATTTATGGGGAAGGGATGGGAGCTGTGGGGCTTTGCCTATTCCAGGTTGGAATCATTATTATTATTAAAATAGGTTTTTATATTAATTGGAAAAAGCATGTCTTCTCTTTTCTTTCTGTACAAGAAGCTCTCTAAGGCATGAGGTTGCAGAAGAAAAAGATCTCGGCTCAATCTGGCAGGATGGGATTCAAGTGAAGGAGGCAGCTTCATCCTTGTTGGTATGTGGTGGTCTCTGTGCTGAGAGATTCAGAAACACACTTAGTTTACTTTCAAGGGAGCTGTGGGGATAGTGTCCTGTAGCTTGGTTTGAGCCCACAAAAAGGATCTTTTGAGCAACTCCAATTAAATAAAAGAACTGAAGCTTGTGTGCTCTACAAGTAGATGTGGGTGGCATTGAGGTTGCATCCAATGCATTTAGTGTTGGATCAAGAGTGTGAGCTTGCCCTAATGGGAAGCACCATGATGGCTCACCCAAGCATAAGACTGGGATAGGTCTCATCCTAACAACATTCCTTTGAGTTATTTAGACTTTACTAATAGTTTTCCCTACTCTATGACTTGCTGCTGTTCTTGGGATAATGCTAGGAAGCATGTATCCAAGGCAATTCTCTGTATATCTTGCATTACCCACGTTAATATATCTCACTTGGGTAGGAGTAGCTGGAGCCCCATCTCCATGTAGATCTCAGGAAAAGTTGCAGTACTTTGTATTGACATCCAGGACTGGTGATAAATCCATGGAGCTTTTTCCCATAGCAGAGGTTTTTTTTTGTTTTTGTTTGTTTTGTTTTGCTGCTTTAGGGGTACTTAGTATATGCTTTTACTCTCCCATGATGAGTCTCCATCCTTGCAAATGGTGTTGAAAATGTTGACCTTTCCCAATTGGAGCTGTGTTGCAGCCTTGAAACCTAGAAGCGTCATGGTTGATGTCCTGTTATTGCCACCATTCTCAACAGCATTTGCACGTAGGATTTCTGTGGAAAAGCCTGGCTCCTGAATTGACCACCTAATTTCTGATGGCGGCTGGATGATTGTGAATCTGAGAGCAGGCATATTCCCAGAGAACAGAAGTGCATATTGCCATAACCAACCTATAATTAACTCAGCTTTCTTACCCCTTAATGAGTTAACCCAGCTGCTTCTCATGAGCAGCTTTCAAGAAAAATCCCTGTGTGGTTTTGGCCTCCCTTGAAAGCTTTTGGAAAGAGAAACTCAGGGAGTCAGAATTTCTTAACAAGATCCCCAGCGCTTGGCAAATACTGATTGAAGCTGGCATGGGCTTCAGGGCAGCGCATCGTTGGACATAGCTTTGCATGCTGGTTGGCAGATTTTGGGGCTCTGAGTCCAACCTGAGAGCATTTGCTTCCAGATCCTGTCCTCATTTTTTTTTCCTGTGGTTTTGCTTTTTTCCTTCACTTCCTTCCCTGCTGTTCCCTCTTGTTGTATTTCCCACCTATGGCTTTGCCCCTTGCATCTCTTTTCCTTCTGCCATCTGCTACAATGGCCGTTTAACCTTGTAAGGAATAAGCTGGCCTGAATGCACATAAGCTGTGATTAGAAGCATCTTTTCTTTTTCCCATCTTTCTGGCATCCTGGCCCATTGTCCCCAGTAACAGCAATACATCTAATAAGCATATGGATAAAGCAGGTGATGATTTTTTTTTTGTGGCTGTGCTCTACAAAAATACCTTTTTAGCAGTGAAGTTAAGATATGGTTTTCCAAACCTGATAAAACGTCAAAAGTGCCTCCACGTTTGGAGAAATCAGGCTAATTTATGCCCACTGTTTTGGGGTGTGGGTTTCTAGAAGAGGTGGCTGAGGAAGAGGATATTAGTGGGATGCAGGGACCATGGCCTGGGTGGCTGCTGTCAAAGGAGCTGGATGACTGCTTGGGGGCAGTGCTGCTGTTGGGATACCCATGCAAACTCTGCCTTTTTAACCTCTTGCTGCATCAATGCTGTTAATCCCTTCCAGGAGGAAACTGATTCCACCCTCCACCAAGGGTCATCAGTGGGACTGAAGGACTCCTCCAGGTAAATCAGGATGTTTTCTTGATTTTTTTTTTTTTTAATTTTTTCTTTTTTGTGCAGAGAAATGGAAACTTACCCTTTATCTCCTTTATCATTGAGACTATCCGACTATTTATGCCTTTGTGGGGCTTGGATGTGTATTAGTGCCTCTGGTGGCCCCCAGAGATGGCCAGAAAACATTGCAAGTAGAATTTGGGTGTGTATCCTGGGCTTTGAGTGGATGTGGGAGGCTCCTGGCCTGATCTGACCTCTCAAAGTATAGAAGGATGCTCAAGTCAGCAAGACACAACTGCTTGGCTGCACATACCTACATAAATGTGGAAGGTAGGCGGTGAGGAAACACTAGGGGGGACAAGCAGTCTCACAATGCCTGGGAAAAGGGTGTTTCTATCCCTCTCCCTATGCTAGATCTGGGTAGAGATAGGAACCTGCATTCATAATGCTGGCCTTCAGCAGGCTGATCCTCTCCACCTTATGGAGGCAAGGGCTTTCATGTCCAGTGAGAAGCCTCTAATAAGACCTTCTGGGGAAGGATCTCCTCTGAAAAGGCTGTGGGACTTTGCCCTCTGAGTCACAAATCAACTGGCTCCTAATAATATTGAAGTGTGTTTTGCCTAGCTATTTGCACTAATGAGTTTAGTGAAAATTGTGCAATACTCCAAAAATGCATCCAGACTGGGCCATCTCCCTGGTGTTATTTCCCCGGAGTTGCTTTGGGGCTTGGGCTGTGGGAAAACAAGTTCTTCTCCAGGGATTTGACTGCAAAGCCATACTTCAGCTTGGCCGCAGGCCGTGCGTTCTCCATGGGGCAGCCTAGTGGGGCATGGGAGAGCTATTTAGGGTCTTGAGTTTGATATGTCAGGGAAACATGAGGTACTGCTGGTGAAGAGTGGGAATGCTGACTCTTCGTAGGGATCTGAAGACAGGGTGGGAAGACCCAATCCAATGGCTTGCTGTGATGAAGTGTTGATGCCAGCAACTAGGATTATTCCTCCCTGATGCAGAATAGGCTGTCAGTGCTGATCCTCAAGCTGTTGCCTTTCTGGGGCATTTTCTCCTCCACCCTGAGCAGCCTTGAAGGTTTTCTGGAAGCCTGGTTTGCTCTGGAGTCCTGCAGTCCAGTAACTTAGCACTGCTCTCCTAGAAATTAGTGGAACGTCTCCCTCCTATTGTTGAAACTGATTTTGCTTGGTGGATGCTCTGGCATTCTTTATATAGGAAAGTTGGTTCTTTATGGTGTTGGCACATACCACAGAGCTTCCAAAAATTCACCTGATGTCTTTGACTGATAAAATGTTTTTGTTTCCCCCACCCGTGTTGCTGCCAGTGGAGATCACGGATCTGGATGCTCCTTGTCATCCTGCAGCGTATTTTGATTAAGGGGGTTGTGTACTTCCTCATCGTGCTGACCCTCTGTTCCCCTTGTTAAGATGGATATGAGGGTGTCTGTCTGCAAATCCTCAGAGTCTTCAGCAAGACAGCTGTCTTCAGTCTGTCTTACCCAAAGGCCACCACTTCCTCCACTGTTTCCATGGTGTTCAGATGCCACCTCCATGTGCTTCTTTATTCACTAAACCCTGCAGAACTGTCCTGTTCACTAGGCAGTGTTCTTGGAGATGTCTGTGGGCATGATGCGTCTATGCTTGATCAGGAGTTCTCGTGGTCCTGCTCATTTGAGCTTTGTCATAAAATCGTTTGAGTTGGAAGGGCCTCTTAAAGGTCATCTAGTCCAACTCCCCCTACGGTGAACAGAGACATCTACAGTTCAGGCAGGTGCTCAGAGCCTTGTCCAGCCTGACCTTGAATGTTTCCAAGGATGAGACATCCACTACCTCACTGGGTAACCTGTTCCAGTGCTTCACTACCCTTACTGTAAAAGAGAAAGCAAACAAAACCTTCTTCCTTACATTCAGTCTAAATGTCCCCTCTTTTAGTTTGAAAACATTTCCTCTTGTCCTATCAGGGGGAGTGTCATGCTGTAAGCTGCAAACAGGCCATCCTATTCCTATGAAGGCTGCTTTCTGCTGCTTTGGGTTATCTTCGTCTGCTGCAGCATGGGGTGCTGCTGTGCTGGAGAAGATGTGAACACGTTCAGGAGCAATCCCTTTTTTTTTCTTCCCTATGTAAGATGCAGAGGCTGCATCTTGATAAATTTTGTGCTCCCCAGTACAAGAGAGACCTGAATATATTTGATAGGGTCTAATGAAGAGCCTCAAAGATGCTTCTTGACCTGGAGCAGCTCTGCTGAGTGGAGAAGCTGAGAATCACAGAATGTTGCAAGTTGGAAGGGACCCATAGAGATCATAGAGACCAATTCCTGGCTCCATGCAGGACCACTCAAAATCCAAATCCTATTATTTGAGAGCATTGTCACAACACTCCTTAAACTGTGACAGTTTGGGGCTGTGACCGTTGCCCTTGGGAGCCTATTTCATGCCCACCACTCTGGTGAAGATCCTAACATTCCCTTGACCCTCTCCATAGGGTCACAGCTTCATGCCGTTCCCTCTGGTTCTGTCACTGTCACCAGAGAACAGAGCTCAGCACTGTCCCTCTGAGGAGTTGTAGGCTGCTATGAGGTCTCCCTCAGCCTCCTCTGCTCTGGGCTGAACAAACACAGTGATTTTGGCTGCTTTTTTTATGTATTGCCCTTTAGATCCTTCCTGATCTTCATGGTCTTCCTTTGAATGCTTTTTAATAGTTCTATGTCCTTCCTATTTTGCCTAAAATTTTGTTTCTGGGCAACTTGCTCTTACTTGAGCAGGGCTTGGACCAGATGGACAAAGAGGTCCATTCCTCAGCCATTCTGCTATGAGAAGAGGCTGTGTGTCTGTTACAGGTCAAAGAGTAAATCCCAGAGAGAGGGACCTGCAGTGGGACAGCAGCTCTCAGAGGCAGAGGACGAAGTTGGGGTAGGAAAGCTGTGGGATGACCATGGTTCCCCAAACCCAATCTTGTGTGGTATGCTCCTCCTCTACGCATCTGTTTGCTTTGTCTCCTTTCCCAATGTCGACCTTTTTTTCCCCTGTTTTTTGCTTCCTGCAGCTCCTCAAGCCAAGTAGAGGTGATAATGGTGTAGCTGAATTCCTCTCTGGAGAGCCTGGGGCTTCAAGGTTGGCTGTGGAGGTCACTGCTTTGATGGAGAGTGTGGAAAATGAGCTAGACCCTCACGTTCCAATGCAGAAAGGGGATGCCAGAGGCATGAAAAGAAAAAAACAAACAGAGAAGAAGCAAAAGCCAAAGAAGCAGAGGGAGAATTTGTTGAGAAATGGAGGGACCAAAAAGGATAAGTTAGAGGAAAGCCTTGGGAATGTGATGGAGGACATCAGGGAAGAAGATGGTGCTGATGGGGACAGGAATTGTGGAGTCAGACAGGATAAAGCCAAGCAAGGGAGCAGCAGCACACGGGGAAGGGCTGATGAGAGGGAAAAGCAGAAAGGGAGAGGGGAGAAGCGCAAGAAGGTAAAAGTGGAGGAGGAGGAGGAGCAGGGGAGGAAGAAAATAAAAAAGGAAAAAAAGGTGGAAGAGAAACAAGAGCTGGAAAGCTTGGGTGAGGAATTAGGAGTGAGAGACGAAGAAAAGGAAAGTGAAGATGGAAAAGGAATAAAGGAGGAGGAGGTGGATGAACAGGGAGAAAAGGGATGGGGGCAGATTCAGAGCATGGAGACTGAGGATAAGGAGGTGGGGAATGGAGATGTGCTGGGGAAAAAGCAGAAAGATAAGGAGAAAAAGCCAAAAGAGAAAAAGAAAGACAAAGAGAAGAGCAAAGAGGAAGAGACCCCAAAGAAAACCCAGAAAAGAAAATCTAAGGATGAAGGAGAGGAGAATAACAACAAAAGGGTTAAAAAGGAGAGAAAAGAAAAAGAGAAGAAAGAAGGAACAGAAAACAAGTGGAAATGGTAAACATACTGCATGTGTTTGGCCTCTGAGCAAATTTAACTTGAGTATAATGAGGCTTTTAGTTTTATTTCTTAGGATAAAACTGAAGCTTTTCTATTTTTTATTAATATTTTTATTAATTGCTTGGCTGTATTTTCTGAAGTCCTGAACTTGATGCTTTGGGCAAGAGGAAGGGTGTGAGAGATGACAGGAGGTTGTGACAACATATTAGTATTCATATGATATTTTTATGGTACATGCTACTATAAGAATTCCTCCTGAACTGGCTTTGCTGATGTACAACCAAGCAAGGTAGGTGCTCATGGCTGGTGAAAGGAGGTGACCAACAAACCCCTTTCCAGCCTGTCACAAACCCTGGGCTGTATGGAGCTGCTGGGCATTATCCCAGTTATCCCAGACAGGGATGCTCGTGGGTATCATCCAAATCATACAATGATAGTACGACTTTGGTTGGAAAGGGTGTCTTAAGATCATTAAGTTCCAACAACCCCAGACCTCAGGAAACGATTTTGTAGGGCACAGTGTGTTTTGAAAATAGATTATTATTATTATTATTATTTTTTTTAAAGAAAAACCTGTTTCATAAGAAGCAGTGCTGCTACATTGTATAAGTCGTGTGTTAGGCTGAATTGCCTCAAAGCATGCACACGAACACACAGAACTACATTTCCCACAAGGCTCCATTGCTCCGACACGTGGGGGGGAAGTGCCACAACCCCAACCAACAGCGGGTGTTTTCTTCTCATGGCAATGCTTTGGGTAATGCCAGCGTGCCCCAGCGGGTAGCAGAGTGCTTGGGACATGATGCTGGGGATGACCACCTCTGTGGGCTGTGGGTGGGATGTATCGGTGTTTGGCCACCTCGCTGCTTGGCCGAGGGGTCCCTCGCCCTCCGTTCATCCCCACTGCCTTTCGTGCAGGGTCAGGGGGCTACAGCAGGTGAGTACAGGGATTTGCTTTGCTTGGCCGGCGGGTTGCATGGGTCTGGGGGGAGAGGTGGAGGCATTACAGCGCTCTGCAAATCACTGCTAGCCTCTCAGAGGCGCTTTCAGCCACGTTTTCTGCAGCCTGTTGATTTAATGTGTATATCTTTATATTTTCCTAAATATCTTTATATATTTTTCCCATATATTTTTATTTTCCTGTCACAACACGCTTTTTGATGCAATCTATCTAGCTTTTGATGCAATCTCCTCCTGTGGAACACTCCTCCTCTGAAACACTTCCGGGGTACCGCCGAGCAACACGACTCCATTCTTAGTCTTTGTTTTCCACTTTTCTTTTTGCTTGCTCGTTTCCAGTGGTAAAATTTTGCTATTCTTTTTTTCCTGCTGGTTCCATTTTCCCAGAGATGTTGGGTGTTCTGTATGTACAGAGCCATGGGGTGCAGATCCCCTGCTTGTCTCCGTGCATTGCCTGCTGCTTCTTCCTCTTTACTCAAACCTCAGTTAGCTTATTTAATATACTGTTTAAAATATTTATAAATGTTTTGTGTTTTTTTTTCTTTTTTTTTCCCAGGGTGGGTGTTTCTTAATCTATCTAACTCGCATCCTTATTTTACAGCTGCAACTTGCAGTCATTTTAAAATCCTATTTGCCATGCAGGGGTGGGGGAGTGGTGCGTTAAGACCCTATTTGCATTAAGGTAACACCATAGGCAGTATGGGATGGTGGGATGACCATGATCCCTTTTGTTTTTGTGCTTTTTAATGGGCAGGACTGGGTGTCCTGTCCATTTTAACCCTTGCATCTTTGGTGCAAAATGAGAATCTTTTGTAGCTCTTGGTGGCATGTTGGTGGCTGTCCCCAGGGGTTTGGTTGATGGTTCTGTCTTTTTGCTCTCCCTCAGTTCCTTCACATCCCACTGAACATGTCTCATTGGGTCATTATTTTCTGCCTCCTCCAGGATGTTTTTCCCTTGGTTGGATCATTGTTTTGCATGTTTGGAAGAATGACGAAACTGAGGCAGTGTCTAGAGTGATGGAATCTCACTTATATGTTGTGGTACTGCTCAGGAGAAGGTCCCAGACGCTGAGGTAGGGTTGATCTCATGGATCTATGTGCTTCTATCCCAGGTGGGAAGAAGAGAAGACAAACGATGGGGTGAAGTGGAAACAGCTGGAACACAAAGGACCCTACTTTGTCCCTCTCTATGAGCCTCTGCCTGATGATGTGCAATTTTATTATGATGGTAGGTTCAGCCTGGGAGGGGGCACGTGGTGTTGTTTTCTGCATGGCCAAGGAGCTGGTATCTCCTCTTAGACAGGAGAGGCAAGCTGCAGAGCACTTACTAAAAGGGCCATAATATGCCCTTGGAGTAAACCTCACTTGGGACCTGGTCCTCTGCTTACAGCCTTTTTTTTTTTTTTTTTTGGCTGTGGGATGCTCAGGGCTGGCTGGACCCTGAGTATCTCAAAGTGATGCAATGCATATCAATGCCAATACCTTAAGATTCTGTTTAACTTTGTGAAGGTGGACCAGGAGGGGATGGATGCAGCCTTCTACAGTCCTCCTTTGGTTTATTCTGTGTTTGCTGAACTCTCTTTTTCCCCATTGTCCAGCCCTGAACCCCACCCTCCTAGGGGTGGAAGCAAGAATCATAGAGTCATTAAGGCTGAAAAAGACTTCTAAGAACATTAAGTCTGTCAACCTATCACCAATTTTTCCTACTAACTGTGTCCCTCAGTGCCCCCTGTCCATGTTTCTTGAACACCTCTGGAGACAGCGATTCTACCACCACCCTGAGCAGTCTGTTACAATTAAGGGATAATTGAGTTGGGAGGAGATCAGTCCCATGGAACCTTGGTCCTCGGCCTCTCACTGAGGCTTCCTGTTCCTTGTAGTTCTTTGTAACAGGAGGAAATAAAAAGCCAATTCGAGAAAATGTGATATGTGGCAGTTCAGTCAGTAGAGGGCATGCTAGGACATTGATGGGATTGCCAGTGACTTTTTTTTTGTTTTTTTTTTTTTGCTATGTGAGGCAGCTATTTGTGGTTCTGCATAGGGTTTGGATCCCCGCTGTGCTCCTGCAGACCCATCTGTGTGGTGTGCATCAGGGCTGGTTCTTTAGTTTGGGATCTGGGGAGGTGCTGTCATTACTGCTGCAGTTCAGGTGGCAGTCAACACTCCAAAATCAGCGTCTAGTGCAGAATTGAACCATCCCTGGGACTCTGAAGGGTGCTTTTTTAGTGGCTTGTCTAGAAAAGCTGTTTTTAAAGTGTTTGCTTTCGAGCAGGAACCAAGATGTTTCCTGAGCTCATTGATTCAAGTGAGGCTGGTGGTTTTGCCACCTCCGCAAAATGACTTGTAGAATTTCCACATTGATTGTTTCATCCCACATCTTGTGGGATGTGATTTGATGTGAAACTTCTGAGTGGTATCTTGGCTATTCAGCATGCACCTGGAACTGACCGTAGTTGGGAAAACAAACCTTTCTATGTTGTCCTGTTAAGCCAAGAGTCTGGGACTGAGGGACAATGTTGAGGGATGTGATTTGGTGGTCACGGTGTTGATGGATTTATGGTTGGACTTGATGATTTTAGAGGTCTTTTTTTTAACTGTAGTGATTCTACAATTCATTGCACAGAGTCTGCTGCGGCTCAGTGAGCTCGGTGTAATTCAGGATCTCTGTTCTCCTGGAGAAGAACATGTAGCGTGTGATTTCAAATTGGTTGTGGCAGCATCCTGCTGTGCTGAGTGCTCAGTGTTGATCCACAGGCAAAGCTGTGTGTGGGCTGCCAGTGTCCATTTTCAGCCTTTGTCCTTGCTCTGGGTACTGTGCTGAACATGAGGACCAACCAAGCAGCCTCGTAGGACTGCTGGATTGAGATGTCCCTGTAACTAATGCTAATGCTTTTCTCCTTTCTAGGTAAACCCCTGAAGCTGAGCCTGGCCACAGAGGAAATTGCCACTTTCTATGCAAAAATGCTTGATCATGAGTACACAACTAAAGAGATCTTCCAGAACAACTTTTTTAATGACTGGAGGAAGGTACCTTGCATATTGTGGTTTCCTTGCTGTCAATCCTCTGCATTAAGACCCAGTGTTAAGACTGTCATCCTTGGGCTGTTGTGTGGGAAGGAAGGGATGCTTTTGGAGATGTATCTTCTTATTTCCATATTTATTTGGGGATGGGTCGTGGTTTGCTGTCTACAGCATCCCTGAGTTCCTCAAGGTAGCACTTCTGAGTTTTAGTGATACTATCTCAAGATGGACCCTAGGTTTTCTCTGGGATATTCATCCCTCTCAAAGATAAAACCTTCTGGTCCTGCAGCACTATGGCAAATTCCTTATGCACAAATGAGACACTTCCTAGTGCACATCCCACCCTTCAGTGTCACTTCTGTAGGTTGTGCCATCTGCGTATGCTCTTGGAGCCCCTTCTTTCTGTAGCAGAGCTCTAAGTCTGCTCCATTCCACAGCTGGTTGTGTTTTGCTTCTTTGTGGGTCCAGAGCAGCCTGGCCACTTGCTGGTACAGCTTTATCTACCCTTGGGTGGATGTAGCTAAGATATCTGGGTTGGCTGTATCTTTCTGCTTTTTTTTTTTTTTTTTTTTTTTTTTATATGAACTGGTGTGAGTATCTTTACTTTCTTTTCTCCAGAGGTGAAACACAGCCAAAAAGCACTACAGAGTTGTTTTTGCCACTTAAATTAATTATTTTATGTCTGGAAAAGACCACTAAGATCATCTAGTTCAATTGCTAACTCATCACCACCACAACCACCACAACCATGCTCACTACACCATGTCCCTCTGTGCCATACTCAGCTCTCTTCATTTCTTCCACAGGAGATGACACCTCAGGAACAAGAGATAATCAAGCAGTTGGACAAGTGTGACTTCAGGGAGATTCATAAGTACTTTGTGGACAAAAATGAGGCACGGAAAGCACTCTCCAAAGAGGAGAAGCAGGTGAGAACCTGGAGTTTCCTATGGTACCTGGAACTGACTTGATATGTTTTGGGGGCAGCTTGGGGTGTTTTAGATCATTCTTGCCTCCCATCCTTGGGGGTTATGCCCTGATTTGGGACCTCTTTGGCATTTGGACCACATCCATCACATCTTTCATTAAGGTTTTCTACAAATAGTGCACATTTCCTGGCTTTGAAAGGTACCAGTCATCCTCAGCCCATGGTTTGAGGTTCTGCTCTGTCCAGAAGATGGTGGACCTTTGCTTCATTAGCATCATGCTGGGACTGCATTGCCATATGGGTTTGCAAGGTGCATGAGGATAATGTGTATGAAGAAAACTTGGACCTTTGATCAATTTTCTCAACCTTTTGAGCTCTCTTTACTGCCTTGTGCTTTCTTACCTTTTTCCACTAGTGGAAAGAAATCACGGAGATTCAGCTTTGTCTTATGGGTTGACACGGTGCTTGTTTCAGAAACTGAAGGAGGAGGCAGATAAGATCCAGGAGGAGTATGGATACTGCATCCTTGATGGGCATAGGGAGAAGATAGGCAATTTCAAAACTGAGCCTCCAGGGCTGTTCCGTGGACGTGGTGATCACCCCAAAATGGGCATGCTGAAGAAGAGGATTATGCCGGAAGATGTGATCATCAACTGTAGCAAGTGAGTTGCTGAGATAAGAGATGAATTCTTGGGGATGGGGTAAACAACACATTTCCTCTAAGTGGAAATATGTTAGTTCTCCTGTTATCCCTTGCATCTGGAGGATAAAGACTGATAGCATTTGGAGTAATTGTGAGCAGGCTGAGCAGGCAATGATGCAACTTTTTGGGCATCATCCTTAGCTTGATGTGAAGAAATTACTGAGGTGCTAACCTGTTTCTTCTCCTTTGTGATCTCTCAAATCATAGAATCATGTTGAAAAACACCGCTAAGATATCTGGTATAACCAATGATTGCATCCTTTTTCTATCTACAGGGACTCCAAGATCCCTGAGCCACCAGTGGGGCACAAATGGAAGGAAGTACGCTTTGACAACACAGTCACCTGGCTGGCCTCGTGGACTGAAAACATCCAGAACTCCTTAAAGTACATCATGCTGAACCCGAGCTCCAAGCTGAAGGTCAGTGAGATGCTGCTCTTTGTGAGGAGCTCTATGGTCACTCCTCTCTTTCCAGGAAGAAAGGTCATAGGGGAGAAGATCATAGAATGATGTTGTGTGCCTGCAAAAAACGTACTTTTTGAGGAAAAAAAGCAGAAAACTAGATTGATTGGGATGCCCTTGGTTGTGGTTGGGTGAGAGGGGAAAAAGGTGTTTATGTTGAGCTTTGAGTCTGTTTTTAGGAACAGATTGCTACTTGTAGAGCTGTCCCTGTGCTGTGCTGCTCACGTGCATCCTGGTAAGGCTGCTGAGAGCTGGGCTTGCACTGAGAAGATCCACGGGGAGCTGGAGTCCGTGGGGTTTGGTTCATTTGTGTCAGCAAATGGAGGACAGGAGGAGGTGGGATGGCCATCTGTAGTACTGTAGGAGGGAGGGAAATGAACAGGGGAGAGAAAGGTGATTTAAAGCTATTTCCATTCTTCAAAGCAAATAAGGAAAGTGCATGCAAGTTGAGCACAGCCGAGTACATGCATTGCGTGTCATTCCACACTAATGGTGTGTGAAAATCGGTGGCTGTAGCTGTGCAGTGCTGTAACAGTTGACTCCATGCTTGTCTTATTCTGGCCACAAGTTGGCAGAAGATGCATCCAGACAATGAGCAGCTCACATTTTGTGAAGATCCTGAGTCCAGTGCAGCCAGCAGAGGGCATGGAGACCCCAGTTGAGTTGTTTCTGCTTGTTGTTGTTTTTTTTCCCTGCATTTCATGGGTTGTTATTATTATTTTTTTCCTCAAGAAGGCACTGTATTCTGAGTATTTAGACCCTGGAAGTTGTGTTTCCAAAACTGTCTGGCTGGAGGGGATGGAAGTAAGATGGGGTGCTGAGTGACAATGCATTGGCTTCTTTTTCCAGGGGGAAAAGGACTGGCAGAAGTTTGAGGTAGCCCGGAGACTAAAGGATGTTGTCCACAAAATCCGTGCTCAGTACCAGGCTGACTGGAAGTCCAAGGAGATGAGGAAGCGACAAAGAGCAGTGGCTCTCTACTTCATTGATAAGGTACCTGTTGCCTCACCTTGGCACCTTGCTTCTTTGCTACTTTTGAGGCTGGCATTATCTTACCTGATCCACTTTTCATTGACTGATGGGCATTATTAGCTCCACGTTTTTCTTTTTCCTGGTGTTCATGTCTACTTCACCTTTTCAAGAAGAATTCTGGTGGGCTGGAGTGGTTGATTTATGGCTTTGTGTGTCCTTTCAGCTGGCCCTGAGAGCTGGTAATGAGAAAGAAGAAGGGGAGACTGCAGACACAGTTGGCTGCTGTTCCTTACGTGTGGAGCACATCAAGCTGCACTCTAAGCTGGATGGGCAGGAGCATGTGGTGGAGTTTGACTTCCTTGGGAAAGACTCTATCCGCTATTACAACAAAGTATCAGTGGAAAAGCCAGTAAGTGTGGCAGAGATGGACATCATGGCCAGTGTGGCGATGTGGCACAAGGTTCACTGGGTGGCTTGGCTCATTTAATAGTTATTAGTCCCCAGTCTGAATCTGAAAACTGTTTTGACCCCATTATTGACAGTATGTGCAAGAGACAGTCTGTTTCAACCTTAATGATTCTGTGATTCCATTTAAGATTGTCTAGACCAGCTGTCCCCTTACCACTACTATAAGGGTGCAGTGTAGTAAGGATGTATACGTGTTTACTCCTGGCCTGCAAAAAGGGGGGGGAGGAGAACTTTTGGGTTAGGGCTTTCAAGGCTGTTTTAGCCCATGAACTATGAGAGAAGTAACACCTGCTGAAGCATCTCCCCAGTTGACTACTGGGAATTAAGACTTGCAAGCAGGCCCCATTGTTTGTTAGTGTGCCCATGGGATAGGTGATGCTGTTTGTGTGGGATGATGGAATGCTAGTGGTAGGGGTGATGGAGAAAACAGCTTGTGGTGCTAATGTTGTCTTGAAGTCCCAATGAATGTCCTTGAAATTTGGTGAGTGATTTGGTAGGATGTATATTCTGCAAGTCCAAATCAGAGTGTTGCTGGTTGGGAAGACTGATGGAGATAAGGGAATTGTCTGGGGCCAATTTGCTCTTTGTCCTTGACCAGGGCCGTCCTTTCTTCCCCCTCTAGGTGTTTAAGAACCTGCAGCTGTTCATGAAGAACAAAGACCCGGGTGATGACCTCTTTGATAGGCTCTCTGTAAGTTTTTGCATCTCTACTTTTGAACCCTTTGTTGAACCATAAAATTTCAGCATCTCAGTCATGATTCTGTTTTTTTTCCCATTCTTCCTTCACTGGTGATATCTCTAATTTCCCAAATGCAGGCCTAGCTGTCTGTATGCACCCATAAGTAATGCATGTCCCTGCTAAGGAGGTGGTTTTCTGCTCCTTCCCTCCTCTAACTGACCTGTCTGGGAGGAACTGCTCATCCAAATGCTGCCCAGAGCATTGCTGGAGGTGTCAAACCTCACCCATTTGGCACTTCCACACCTAACTGGGGCTCAGTGGAAGTGTGAGAGCATGCTGGAGTGATGTGCTGCAGCCTTCTTCCAAGCTATCCCCTTGGTAAAACCTCTTGCCTCCTCTTCAGCATTTGATATGGACTGCTGTCCCCCACACTCCCCTTCTGCCCACATGCCTTAGAAAGCCCCTTGCCCAACTTTATAGAGGTAAGAAGTTGCCTGGATCAACTTTCTCTGATAGGCCTTTTGTATCTTCTGGTCTGATTGTAGCTCCATGTGCTCTTTAGAACAAAGATATCTAATGCAATTAATGTGAGAGATACTCAATGTGAGATGTGGCTTCTTGGATATATGTGGGCAGAAGCTATTGAATTTGAGAGGTGCTCTGAATTTCAGTGATGTTTCTTCTGGTCTTCATTAGGGTGTGAGCCAACAGGTAAATGTGCAAGATACAGCTTGTCTGTTTAATTGGTTTGTTTAAGCATAAGATAATGGACTGGGGAAAAAAAAAAGGTTTATTGTTTTGACATCTGCTTGTTCTTTCTTCCTTTTTCCTCTCTGTGTTATCCTGCACTCGCCTTCCAGACAACCGTCTTGAACAAACACCTTCAGAAGCTGATGAATGGTTTGACTGCCAAAGTGTTCAGGACCTACAATGCTTCCATCACCTTGCAGGAGCAGCTCAAGGCCCTCACTAACCGTTAGTTCTTAATCATGTTTGTGGCAACTCCAGCTGTGTTGTAGGGGCAGTGGGCTCAGATATCCATCCATTGGCTTGGCGTCCCCATTGTCCACTGTTCCTTGGCTGGTCATGCATCATGTTGTAGAGTGGTATGTAGCTTATGGGTATGTGCAGCAGGTTGGGAGTCATGCAAAGTGGCAAAATCAAATCACCTGCTCAGTGGTAGTCTGACAGTCAAGATGGGAGTAGATTTTTCCTCCTCTTTACATTGTTGGCTGGTTGTGTTATTTCTGTCCTGCCTTCAAGTGATGAGACACGATCACTTGGTTGTAGAAATTGGTAAAGGACCACCATTATTGCTCTCTTATGCCAAAGGCCAGCAACTTGATGTTCTGGTCTGTTCTTTGCCTTCCCCAATTCCCAGAAAGGAAACAAATAGTGATGCTGCACTTCATTTCCAGCTGAAGACAGTGTTGCTGAAAAGCTTCTCTCCTACAACCGTGCAAACCGAGCTGTGGCCATCCTGTGCAACCATCAGAGATCCACGCCGAAAACCTTTGAGAAGTCAATGCAAAATCTGCAAACTAAGGTGAGGCAGACCAAACTAAGAGTCCTCAGATTTGCTCCCATCTTACTGATATCCCTTGAATGGGGAAAAAAAAGGGGGATAAACACGGTGCTTGAAGAGACTGCATAGAGCAAGCACGGCAAGGGATTTTGTGGCATTGAGTGATGAAGTGGTTTAGTGGACATTGATGGTGATGGGTTGATAGTTGGACTGGGTAATCTTTTTTAAAGTGTTAATGATTCTATGAAGGAATGAATCAGAAATAGCAGCTTTTTTTAATTAGTGCAGAGATACTAGCAATCTAGGGGGATAGGGATGTGGTAAATACAAATGGCATGAATATGTTTGGGTTTTTTTAATCATTTCTTGTCTTCAGACCAAGCTGAGTGCATGGCTTAGGGCCATGGAAATAAGTTTTACAATTTGGTGGCTTGCAGGAGAACCAGCTGAAATTTTAATGGGTCTGCTATAGAAATGCTACAAACTATGATTTTTGTAGTTGTCCTCAGCTCTTTTGTTCACAGTCTACCAGTGATCTTGGGCCTTTGTGATTGTGGCTCAACACTGTTGTGAGCCAGACAGCTTTGGTCAGTTGCATAAGATGAGTAAGTGCTGCAAGTGTTTCTGAGATCAGTAATGTGAGCTCTAGCATGAGTCTCAGGGCTGTTTCTGGGGGCTGCAGTGGGGCTGATGAGAAATTGAGGAGCAATGTGGTGTGGTAAGGGTAGCTGAAATCTCTATGGAGGGACATGAGCTGGGACTCACTCTATTTACTTCAGATTGATGCCAAGAAGGAACAGCTGGAAAAAGCCCAACAAGAGCTGGAAGAAGCTGAAGATGAGTTAAAAGACAAAAAAGATGCCAAAGCAGAGGCGTGAGTGATTCTTTTCAATTCTTGTTAGCAGAGGGACCTGTGCCCAGATCTGTGGGTGGGAATGTTGTGGTCCAATACCCTATATGCAGCTAATTGGAACTGAAATCATTTCTGGGTGCCTCCTTTCCTATGGGAGCCTGGCAGATGGATGAAGGTCTTTGTGAGTGGTTCTCTGCAGCAGTAGGACTGCCAAATAACTGCTTGTAGAGATTCATTTCTTTTATAGTAGGGCACATCTCTATGAATATTTAGACTTCAATGCAAACTGCTGGGTCCTCCTACAAATGCTGTGGTGCATAGAGAGCTTAAATTGGGGTTGAAGCTGAGTATGCACAGTCCTGATATATGTTTTCCTGTGGACTGTGGCATATCAAATCTATGCAGCAGTCATAGCATGGATCTTGTCTGAATTTACTCCTCCTCCTGGAGCCCAAGTGTGGCTGTCTGAGATTGTGTTTGCACATGGAGTCTGGCTGCTACGTGCCCAAACTTTGTACAAAAATGCTTTAAAAAGAAAAAAATCTTATTTCTCAAGTAATTAATCTATGAGTGGGCATGGTGGTGGTGGTTGGACTTGATGACCTTGGAGGTATTTTCCAATCTTAGTGATTCTACTTTTCTCTCATAGTCTGGTACTAAATCTTCCACTTTGCCATTCTAGAGCTATTTCTAGACTCAGTTGGTGTAGAGATCACTGAGATGAAGCTCACTGGCTTCCTGTCATTTTCCTAAAAAGCATAAAAACAGGAGAACTACTCTGTATTTCACTTCTGCTGCTTTTCCCCTTTTAACCTGCTCCTTGTGTTGCTCTTTCTCTATCCTCAGCAATGTGCAAAAGAAAAAGAAGCTGTTGGAACGTCTGAAGGAGCAGCTGGCCAAGCTGAATGTCCAGGCCACAGACAAGGAGGAGAACAAACAGATAGCTCTGGGCACGTCCAAGCTGAATTACCTGGATCCCAGGATTAGTATAGCCTGGTAAGCTTTGAACATGCTCTGGGGAAGATGTTTCTCTAGAGATGTGCAGATTGCCTGCTTTTGGGGAACAAGCACATGCTTGAGCCTTTGGGGAAAAACTTGGTGTTTGGCCAGAGAAACCTGTCCAAGCTCTGGAGTTGATCACAGAATCATTAAGGTTGGGAAAAACCTCCTAAGATCATCTAGTCCAACCATCAACAAAGCTCAAAACTGCAACTTCCCTTGTTTGCAAGGCACTGATTGCAAGGTAAGATGATGCTTCTTACCTTAAAACCAGAAGGGACAATTTGCCTCTGTTGATAAATGTGCAAGGTACAAAAGTGATTTCCTCTGGGGGCTGAAGGAAATTGCACAAGTAAACGTGGAGGACTATGGTGGGAGCCAATTGGGATGGGTAGTGTATCCCTTGGAATGTCTCCCCATTGTGTTGTGATCTCCGTAGGTGTAAGAAGTTTGGTGTGCCCATTGAGAAGATCTTCAACAAGACACAGAGGGAGAAGTTTGCCTGGGCAATTGACATGACTGATGAGGATTTTGAGTTCTGAGGAAGCACCTTTCCTGTTAGCCTCATGCTCATCTGGTGCTGATAAATAACTTTTTTTATGTGCTGCTGCAGTTGTTGCAGAGGTGGGATGGTTGTCTAACACAAGTTTGTAGGCGGTTCATTCTGGTTTTTGTATTTAAAAAAAAAAAAAAAAATAGAAACCAAGTGTTAAAAGCAAATACTACTGACTTGTGACACTCATTCTGAGTGCAAATTAAATGTGAACTTTTAATTCCTCTCTAGAGCTGCCAGGTGTTTCGGATATCTTCTTCCTTCCTCCTCGTCCAGAATCTTGGAAGAAGATTGAGAGCCTTAACTGTGCCAATAAATAAGATTACACAGTTAATCCTATCTCCTTATGGAGAAGTGCTGTGCTTCTTAGATGCTCTGAATTATCCTGATGTGGAAACATGAGGCAGTGATGTACTGAAACAGGCAGCTGCAGTGTAAGACCTGGACTTGGGTCAGGGGATGCACTGGAGTAAAGGGAAAAAAATCTCAGGGTATTTTATGCCATTCCATCCTTGGGATTTGACAAAACTGCAATTGCACAAATATAATCAAAATGGAAACACTCTGGGAGGGAGCCAATATCACTGAAGGAGCAGCTGCATCCTTGAGAAGGAGGGGTGGGAAATGCTGGGTCAGAAAGTGAGTTTAATGGTAGAATGCTGAAAATGAGCGATATATACTCTGTTCCACCCCTGCATGATCAAACCTTTGGTGTGTGAGAGGAGATCTCATCTTGGTCCAGAAATAAGCTCTCCAGCTACTGACTTCACGCTGGGAAAGTGTAATGCTGGCTGTGAGATTATGGTGGGAGGCAGATGTACTGGGGAGTGGTAGCAGTCGGCAGTCTGCATCCTTCCAGTGGACATGGAGAAGGCACAGACCAATTGCACACAATGCAGGTGCTTGCTCAGTTGGCTGCTTTGCAGAGAAAGGAAAAAAGTGATATTTGCACGTACAGGTAGCCTAGTTGTCAGTGAACCTCAAGTGTAAGCAAGCTGTTGCATCAACAGCAAAACCTTATAGCTCAGTGCTGACATTGAAGCTGCTGTAGTTGGTGCATATAACGTGTTTGTTTACAGCCACTTGTTCTTGTGTTTAAATTGCTATTTCACTTGGAAGCTATTACAACTGCAAGTGATTTTTCTGAATATGTGATTGGAAGCCAGGGGCCTTTTTGCAGCTCAAACAGGATGTGGTTCGGCTGAGAGCTGATGCTCCAGCTTTGTGTTTGGGCTCTACAATGGGTGCATATATGTGCTTAGTTGCCTGCAGAAATTGATATGAAATCCTTTGCCTTCAAGTGAAGAACCTCCTGGAAATCTCAAACCATTGGTGGTTGGTTCCTAAGGGCCTCTATGCCTCAGGTATGAGGAGAAATACATGAGCAAACCCAATGCAGTTTTGTCTTGCATCTGTACTGGTGTGGGATAATGTGTATAATAATGCTCCGTGACATAGCTGGGATGTAACAGTACTGTCTCTCTAAGCCATGGGAGCTTATATAGAGCTTAACTGAGGCAACTGAATTCTAAAGCAGGGATCTGAATGGTGGCAAAAGCGAGAGGGGCTTTATTTACCTGGCAAAGCTAGACCAGCTATCGGTGAAGCTGCAAATGACCCCATGTTGAATTTGTACCTGCAAACACAAAAGACCCAGTTTGGCTCCAATGCACTGAGTTATTTACCTTCTAAAAAATATTTCCTGGCTTTTAAAAGAGTGTTGTTGTTTTTTTGTTTTTTTGTTTTTTTTTTTTTTAAAGGGATTTATTGGGAGTTTGTTCCACCCCAAATAAGGGGGTAACTCCAGAGAAACCCCGAGGGCTGAGAGGGGTGGGGAATATTCTTTTTATTGCAGAATAAAGGAACAAGATGCAAATGGGTAAGCACAGTGAATGTTTCTCACAAGGAACTGTTTTAATAAGAGCAGCTGCATGTGGGCTATGGCCATGCTCAGATGCTCTGGAAATCAGGACTGTGAAGAGCTGCCAGTGTCAGCGAAATGGTTACTGGTTGTAATGTAGGAGCTTAGATAAAGCATCTACATTTTTTTTTTTTTTCCCAGGAGGGTGTTAACCTGTGTTGCATTTACAAGTAGGGCTTGTCAAGTTCTGTTTAAAAAAAAAAAAAAAAAACAAAACAAAACAAAACCCTCATTGGGGAAAAAAAAGAGTGGAGATTCAATAGAGCAAAAGCAAGGTGGGGAAATCATGTGTTTGGCTAGGTATCAACTGCTGGGTTGAGCAGTGCAATACCTTGGAACTAGCTGAGCTTTAAGGAGAGAAGGTGACAAGTCTGAGGAGTGTCCTCTTGGCCTGTGGCCATAAGCAACCCAGAGATTGGGGAAGGTGGGTTTCATAGAATCATTCATAGAATGGCTTGTGTTGGAAGGAATCTCAAAGACCAAGTTCCAGCCCCCTGCTCTGGGCACTGTTGCCATGCACTTGATTATATTGCCCATGGCCCCATTCAATCTGGCCATGAATACTTCTAGGTGTGTGCCAGCACCTCACCACCCTTTCAGTGATAAATTTCCTTCTGAAATGATTTCTCACCATTGATATCATAGTGGCAAAGTACAGTGTTCTGGCCTAATTTCTAATTTGCAAGGGATTTTCCACTGCTCCTGTAGAGCAGGAATGTGCCTCCATCACAGACATCCTTACGAGCAGTCACCATTGGCTGACTCATGCTCAGCTGAACATTACCTTCCTTGGCCCTTTCAGGGGTGCTTTCAGTTCAGTTTTTCCAATTGAGATGACTTTTCTGTAGGCACCTAAAACCTGTAGCTGGTGACTAAGGTGCTTGGTGTAGCCCAAAGGAAAAATACTAGCTAATAACTTCATTTTTCTTTGTAATCACTTTTTTTTTTTTTCCTGCCCTAAAAAAAAAAAAGTGGGAGAGGAAAATCTGGTTTTCAGCAACAACTAGAAGTGATACTCTCCCATGTAAATTTCTGGGTTGCTAATGTGCTTTTCACAGAAGCCTTGCTCTTGATACTGGTTGGGAGGAGACCTCAAGGTAAATTTACCAGGAACAATGCTGCCTGCTCGTGCTGGTACAGGTACAGGCTCAAGACTGCTCTTGTTACATAATGTAAAAGCCTCTGGTGGCTTGACAATGAGAGCCTCATTGTCTGGAGGCTTGGTATATCCTATGTGATGCTGAAGGACAGCACCAATGCTGTAGCTACTCATTGAGATTAAACCTATGGGAAGGAGGTAGCAAGAAGTTCCTCTTGACTTGCATTGGCATCTGCCTCTTCTGAGAAATGCTGAGGATGGGAGGGTCTCTGAGGGCTCTGTTACCATCTCCTGCTCCAATGAGGGCAAGCTTTCTTTGAGTTGCTCTGGCCCTTCTACAGCAAGATCTTTCAGAAATCTTTCTCTGCTATTTCTCCAAGTGCTTAAGTGTTGCTGTGCTAAAGGTTTTGGTTTGTTTTCTCTCAGGTCTGGTAGGAATTTCCCTTCTTGCATTTTATGACCCGATGCTGGGCCCTTCTCAGTGTGCCTTAGCCGAGTGTTTTGCTTTGACCTTCTCTGATATTTACTCTGTATTAAATAGCTGAAGGCAGGACCTTGATCCCCCTTAACCTGCTTCTTTCCAGCCTGCCTGTTGCATGGGGTCATTCAAACCTAAGTTTGGGACTGCTGAACTTGATGAGCTTGAATACGCTTGGTTGCCCAGAGGGGTGGTGGATGAGGTGGGATATTGTGGCTGGAGGTGGTAAGAACACTTCAACATATAGCTTTGAGGAATAAGAGCAGTGCTTCTCCTGCTACGTAGGGGAAGTAATTTCATAGAATCACATAGTGTCCCACATTAGAAGGGACCTACAAGGATTGTTGAATCCAACCCCTGGCTCCATCCAGGACCATACAAAATTCAAACCCCATGTCTGAAAGCACTGTCCACACAATCCCTGAACTTTGGCAGGTCTGGGGTTATGACCACTGCCCTGGGGCCCTGTTCCATGCCCACCACCTTCTGGTGAATAGTCTTTTCCTAGCATGCAGCCTGACCCTCCACTCATGCAGATCCATGCTGTTCCTTTGTGCAGTTGGAGGCTCTAATGGGGCTGATTTTTGGTTAGTCCTATGTAGAACCAGGCATTGCACCTGATGGTCTTTATGAGTCCCTTCCACCTTGGGCTATTCTTTGATGCAGAATTGTAGAATAGAATCAACAGCCTGAAAAGATAGGAACAGAAAGCCAGTGTGTTGACACCCTTTGCAGCAACTGGTCCTAGCTGCTGCTTATCAGCAACCTTCCCACATAGTGCTTTCTCCTGGGCATGAGTCAAACTCTTGAGGCACAGCCAACAGGTTATTGATGCTTATTGACAAAAAGCATGCATCAGCCTTTCATTCATTTCTTGGAGCTGCTTCTTGCTTTCTGCTGGGGCTGGCAGCTAGGGTAGGTAGTGTTGGGAGAAGGGACTTATTGTGTGACTTGAGAAGAGCAGCCATAGAATTGTTTGAGTTGGAAGGGACCTTTAAAAGCCATCTAGCCCAATTCCTCTGCAATGATTAGGGATGCACACACAGTTAAATCGGGTTCCTCAGAGCCCTGTCTAGCCTAACCTTGAATGTCTTCAGTGACCAAGTCTCTATCATAAGCTGCTCTTTCATCTGCTTAATGGCATGGACTTTGCTCACCTGTAGGCTCTTCAAAGAGACAGCCTTTGGGCTGATCCATCATAATCGGTGCAGAGAAGGAAGTGGGTGTGATAAGAGCTCCTTAGCAAGGAGTATTTTCTGTTGGGCTGCTTCTTACACTCTGTGTCTGCTCCCTGGTGAGCCATCAGATTAAGGAGGAAATAAAACAGCTGTAGGCTGGCAGGCTGGTGAGAGGTGGGAAATTCCTGCAGGCATGTGAGGAAGAGAAACAAGAAAGGTTGCCAGAGGGTTCTGCTCTCTCCCCCACCTTCTTCCCATGAGACCGGATGTTGCAAAACCAGAGGAGAAAAAAAAAAAAGGGAAAAATGGAACAGAAACTTTAAAGGGGAATTTTTTGTCAGTATGATAGGAAAATATTTAAGCGAGACCATCATTGCTGGGCTTCAGGCATTCTTCCTCAGAATGCAGTAAATGGAATACCTTCTTATCCAGCCCCCTTTAGTAAAAGGAAATCACAGCTGTGTTTTGGCATTAATGAAATACGTGCTTCAGGAGCTCTGTGTTGTACTCTGTGTCCATAAACAGTTGGCCGAGTTCAGATGGCTGTAAAATAAGCTCTGCTGGGCCATGGCATTAGCCCATGTCATGTGTTTGTAAATGTGGTACTGCTGTGCCAAGGTGAGCGGCTGCAAAGGAAAGGGAATGATTGACCTACAAGAAACTGGATCCTTGTGACAAAATGAAGGGCAGTCTAATGAGGGGAAGAGGAACGGCTGCCAAGGCAAAGATAAAACTCTAGGATATCGAGCTTGTGCAGTAGGAAGGAGAGCTTGTGGCACTGTGCCCGGCTTTGGAAGGAAGGGGATAGCTACCCATCACTAGCATCCCACAGGGAGTGAGTAGATGACATGCTGACTGGTTTGCCCTATGGCTTCTTTTTAAAAATAATTGCCATATTCTTGGCCGGCCAAGCACATGCATTATTTAAAAGAACAACACAGGCTCAGGAATATCTCAGTCTAACTGTGCCCATCCCGAGTGCTGAGAACAGCTTCTCCCAATCTTAATCCTGCTGCAAGCTGGAGCATGAGGAATTCCAATAAATTGCTTAATTACAATTCTATTGCTTAATTACAATTCTTAATCCAAACCTGGATTAGGCTGCAATTACAAGTGATCCGTTTGCCTCAGAAATAAGCCTTTAAATAACTGCAGGGGGGTCATAAATTCCTCCTGCTGCCATGAGCCTGAGAAGAGCATGATGTAATATCTCTGCAAGCCAAGGCAGATTCTAGCTAGCCTGTAGTGCATCAGGCTTGTAAAGGAGGAATAGGGAGGTGGGTAGCTGATATCTTCTAAAAAAATTTCTAGCTCAGTGGATTGTGTACAACTCTCCCTTCTCTTGCACATAGGACATTTACCTGCTAAGGTGAGTCAGGGGAGGAATTCTCTAATTCCTTCCGAGAAGTTGCCTCTATGTGAATGAGCTCTTTGTTTTGTATAGGTATTCTCTGTAATTTCTTCTGTCTATTTCTTAAGCTGGACTCTTGAGTTAGGTGGGAATTATTGCAATCAGTTTTAAGTAAGGCTTATGTCTCCTTCTTGGAAGCTTGCTCTCAGGCAGAAGGAGTCCCTGCAGTTCATTCCTGGTGCTGCAAACACTACTTATATCAGAGGAAGAACATGGGAGGGTTAAATCTCTACTGCTTCCTCTTCCTGTGTATTTCTGGACATAAGAGAATGGATTCTGGGGATCCTGGTCTCCTATTTCGACATAGGATTCCCCACTCTGGCTCCCTGTGGAAGCAAATCCTGTTTGTTGCCCTTTTAGAGGTGAGACTTGAAAGTGGGGATGAGAGGTGAAGAATAAGGCCCTGTAGGTCTGGCTTCATTTCCTAGCTTCTCCTAACCCAGGCACATGGCAGAATGCTATTTTTCTGTTTTGTACTCATTTTTTCTCCCTTTTTCATTGATATTCTATATTGGACAGATGCAGTTTCACTTCTTATCCAGCTTTCTGAAGTCCCTTTCTGTATACTGGAAAAGAATAGAAAAAACTAAACAGGATACATAATACAATAAATAAAGCCAAATTGCTCAGACTATTTTTTCGCTCATTAGCTTCTAAAACAAGAGGGTTTGGTATCCTTTAGCACCTTAATTTGGTGATGCTTTTGCTGGTAATGGGCTATAAGCTTTTAAATGAGCTTGTGAGACCTCAGGATTTAGGTTTGCAAGGTTTTCTCTGACTGAGTTTGTCTTGACCTGCCTGAGGCTTTGTTTCACTTGGCTGAGCTGTAAGAGCAATTTTTCTAATTGACCAGGTGGCTTTGGCTAATTTGTTCTACTTTTATCTATCTTTGTATGATGCAGCTGTAGGCTTTTATAGATAGCAATAACAATCCATTATTCTGTATACAGTGAGATATTTATGGCACAGGCACAAAGATATAATGTGGAGAAAAACAGGTCTGGTATAACAGTAGAGACCTGGAGAAGTGGAGATGTGAATAAGAAAACATGGGGCTGAGACTGGCACTGGAGGGTTCTTGGTTATTAACAGCTCACCACTGGCCAGCTGAAGAAATGCAGACCTGTAGATCATGGAATCATTAAGGTTGGAAAAGACCTCTAAGATCATCTAGTCCAGCTGTCAACCCCTCACCACACTGCCTGCTAAACCATGTCACTCATTGCCACATCTATCCTGAACATCTCCAGGGATTGTGACTCTTCCACGGGCAGGCTGTTCCAGTAGCTCACCAAGATGGACCAGGCATGGTTTAGGGGTAACAGGAAAACAAAAAAAGTGTCTCAATTGCACAATGGGTTGCAATTTTTGACAAAATGTTGATGTTGTAGCAAAAAGCACATCTTTCTGTAGTTCCCTTGTGCTCTTCTGATCTTGCTGATACCATGCTGATCTCAGAGCCATGGTAATGGAGCTAGTAGAGTAACTCTTGGACCAAGTCACCAAAGGGAAATCCATGTGGCCTCAGAAGTTATGAGCTTTTCTAGTGGCCTAGCTCTAATCTGAGGCTTCAACTTAGATTGGGCAATTAAAGATGGAAGGGGAAGCAGAATTACAGAATGGGTGAGAATGGAAAGGACCTCTGGAGGTCACCAGCTCAGACCCCTGCTCAAACAGGAACACCCAGAGCTGCTTACCCAAGACCACAGAATCACTAAGGTTGGAAAAGACCCCCGAGATCATCTAGTCCAACTGCTGACCCATCCTCACCTTGCCTACTAAGCCCAGTCCTTAAGTGCCACATCTTCCCTGTCCTTGAAAACCTTCAGGAATGGTGACTCCATCACTTCTCCCTACCGTGTCCAGGTGGTTTCTGAAGATGTCTAAGCAGGGAGACTTCATCATCTCACTGGGCAGCTTGTACCAGTGCTCCAACAAAACTGTACAGCCAGTGGGTTAGATGCAGCATTAGTCCACAGAGCGTTTGCACACATTTCCCCTTCAGTTCTAATCTACTTTGTATAGTGCGCGAGTCTGAGAGTCCTCATCCACTTTCAGGAGGCCTGAATTTCTCCTAGGCTGGTCAGCACTTCCTAATCTCCTGTCTTTTTTCAAAGAGGAACTGCTTATGTTAGTGGCATTTGCTTTCCTTCGGGTTTATTTTCAGGCCCCAATATCACACAAGGTGAGGGAGACTGGATTCTCATCTCTGCTAAGAGCAGATGGAGACATCTTTCTCCTACCCCCATAGTGCCCTTGAGCAATAGATATGTAGTGGAAACCAGAGATGAGTGGTGTCCTCCAGCAGTCTGTTTTGGGGCTGATGCTCTTCAACATCTTTATCAAGGACGTAGACAGAGGGCTTGAGAGGGATCCTCAGCAAGTTTGTGGATGACACCAAGCTGAGCGGTGCAGTTGATACAACAGAAGGAAGGGATGCTATCCAATGGGACCTGAACAATCTTGAAAGGTCTGCCCATGTGAACCTAACAAGGTTCATCAAAGCCAAGTGCAAGATGTTGCCCTTGGGTTGGGGCAATCTTAGTTATGCATACAGACTGGGAAAAGGCAAAGCACTGGCTGCAAAGTTCCCCAAGAAACCTTTGTCCAGGCTTTGCATGGTGTGCAAATGTATCAGTAGCACAGGTGATCTGTGCCAGCCAGGAACCAGCCTTCATATTGGCCATCATCCCTGCCAGCACTTCACAGGGAGTTGGGAGCTGCTGCCTCTGAGACCATGCAGGCTGAGAAGAGCAAACTGAGATGAATGCTCTTCTGATGGTGTTTCTGTGTGCTGTCCTCTGTATGGACTTAGGTGAGTTGTTCAGGGTTAATGCATTCCCCCCTGAGGCTGGGGGAATGAGAGCTATTGTTTTTTTTTCCCTGGAGAAGACATATTCTTAAATTCTAAACCCGTTGGTCTTTAAGAAGACAACAGGCTACTTGAACAAAGAGCAGCTGTGCAAGATCAGCTTTGCCTCTCCTTCACACTTCTGCAGCAGGGCCCTGTTCTTAGACACCCTACATCATTTAGCTGCCCACAGAGGAAACCAAAATTTGTCACCTTCTGTGTTTCTCACAAGAAAGGGCCCTTTTTGGTTTTGCTGCAAATCCAATCCCAGCTTTGGATGGAGCTAATGCTGCACTTTTTGTGGGGAGTACAGCTGAACTTTGAGCTAAAAATTGAGTGCAGCCTTTACTGCTGTTCTGGCCCAGTGACCATTTGGGGAAATTCTTTACCCAGAGAATGGTGAGGTACTGGAACAGGCTGCCAAGAGAGGTTGTGGATGCCCCGTCCTCGGAGGTGTACAAGGCCAGGTTGGATGGGGCCCTGGGCAGCCTGGTTTAGCATTAAATGTGGAGGTTGGTGGCCCTGCATGTAGCAGAGGGGTTGAAGATTCATGATCCTTGAGGTCCCTTCCAACCCTGGCCATTCTGTGATTCTGTGGTTCTGTGAAATACTGTAATGTGATAGTTGAATGTCAGGATCTGCTGAGAGCCTGATGCCCTGAGATCTCACCTGTAAAGTTTTTTTCTACTGGGAAGTGGGTGTTTAGCAATTTTGGGTGTAGGTAGGGCAGTAGAAGGGCTGGATCTACACAACCACACTGTCTGTCTTAATGTCCCGTGGCCTGCAGAAGGATGAGAATGAGTCCAACTGGGAAGGAGATTCTTTCTTTGACCTCATACAAATAGTCTGTGTTTCCCTCCCAAAGCCAACTTGCTGATGTGCTATGTCTACACCAACCAGGCCAGCAAAGATCAGTGCCTGGAGCCTTCCAGATGTGTCAGAAATGAGACAGTCTGCATGAATCCTATTCTGAAGATCAGTGTTGGTGAGTCCCATGGCCATGACCTAGCTGGTTGTGGCCTCCTAGCCCTGCTGCCCAACGTTCCTGTGTGCTTCAGATCTACTTTCAGTGAGGCTGTTTCTGTTCTGGTGGATTTGGGTCTGAAATGTTCCCCATTGCTGGTGATTTGGGAAAACCAAATATTGCAGGTCAAGCACAATTTGCTTGAGCAGACAAACAAAGGGTAATTAAATAAACCATAAGTCATACAACTTGGGTGATCTCTACACGGTAAAGATAGGATTTGCCCTTATGACAAAGGTTCATGGGTTGTTTTTGTTTGTCTCTTGATCTATTGGAAGGTGATCAACAAATCTGCAAACTTGCAGTCTGCTTTTCATGAATTCTGCAGCTACTGCAATTGCACTTATAGAATTGTACAATCATTAAGGTTGGAAAGGACCACCAGGATCATCAAGTCCAAAAGCTGACCCATTACCACCATACCCTACACTAAACCATGTCCCTAAGCACCACATCTACCCTTTTCTTGAAAACCTCCAGGGATGCTGACCCCACCACCTCCCTAGGCAGCCTGTTTCAATGCATTGCCACTCTTTCAGAGAATAAATTTTTCCTAATATCCAATCTGAACCTCCCCTGGAACAACTTAAGGCCATTAACACTCATCCTAGATACAATGAGGCATCCAGGACAATATGTCCTTTCCTGTTGCTGAGAACTGCAGTTCAGTGTCAGCAGGTCCATTCTCTGAACTGAACTGTGATGCCCTAGAAGACTGGGTTCCTGTTGAATAACCCATGCCAGTCTCTTAGCCCATTCTGGTCTCCCAGTTCTTCCCATTGTTTTACTCATCTGTCTCCTGAAAACATGGACAGGCCAGTCTGAACCTGACTTGATCCTTCCTTTAATCTTCTAGTTTTTCATGCAACGGGGCTCTGTGGCCACTGTGAAATAAAAGAGAATAAATAAATAACACCCATCTTGGAAATGTCTGTTGATAGCTGACTCACAGCAGGGCTGTAGTTTTGCAAGCAGCATGGTCTGGTTGTTCCTGCAATTAGAGAGAGCTAAACAAATGGAGATGAGTAGGAGGAGGATATTATCCTCATCAGCACAACCCTGGAGCAAAGTGTGTCTCCTACTGCTTCAGCCAGGCAGAAATTTCTGAGGGTGCATAGAAAGGCATCTAGAAAATCATTAATTTACATATTCAGTGGTATTTTACCATCTACTCTCTGGTCCTGACAAGAGTTGGGACACTGCAGGGAAGGCATATAAGCAAATGAAAGCTCCTGGATCTGTTCCTGGCCCTGAGGTTAGCTGGTACCCATCTGTATCCCTCCAAAATAAAGTGGCTGAGTCCAAAATGCCAATTGGAAAGTATGTCTAAGTTGTGATAAGTCCTGCACCTTATCCAGGAATTGTCAGAGATGGTCTTTGTCATTTAGGAAAAAACTGTGCTAATAATTAAACAACATGGACAACTGTTCCCATCCTGTAGGACAGCCCTTGAAACTGTGACTGAACTCTTCATGTATGTCATGGTTCTGTGTTTTTTGTTTTTGGGTTTCAGTATTCCACATCAAAAAAATTATTGGGATAGATATAGCTGTTTCTGTGACAGCTCTTCTTCAATGTGGTTCTAGCCTCAGGGAAGCTGGAAGGTTGGTGACTTCCTCTGTAGCACAACTGGATTCCCCTATTACAAGCAAATTAGGTAATATGGTACTGGAAAGCCCCTGAGGCACCATTTTCCTTCCTTGAGCCAAAGGGCAACTTCTCCAAAGGATTCCAACACCTCTGTGTAACCTGGCCCCCCGGCTGCCCATGCTGTATTGTTGAATTTAAATATCTCTGTGCCATGGTGGGACTCCCATGGTGAGCACCCAGATATCTTCAGAGCACTCACGAAAAGTGTGAGCACATGGGATATGGGGTCAGAGCCAAAGCATTAAAGTCCTTCAGCAATTTGGAACATGAAGAGTTTAAGCCCATGTTGACTTTCAGCAAGCCCTGTAGATTCAATAATGCACCATGTTAATCATGTTGTTATTTTTCACTTCTTCCTCAGAAATAAGAGTCAAGTCAGATTAAAGCAAACTGCTTCCTTGCCTATGCAGAGCTTTGTCCTTTAGCTGCAGGACACTCAGCCTTGGCTTCCCGCGCTGATTTCCAGATCCTTACAAAGAGTCATCCCTGTAGGAGGACATCATCTTGTGAATCACACTGGGCAATCCTTGTTCTCTGCAGTGGGTCTGGCTCTTTGGTTGCTGCCTCGTGACATCGAGGAGGACTGACACACCTCCTTCAGCATCCACAATGGCAAGCAATCCCTATGCCTGGCAGAACTTCATCTGTTGGGCAAGAGATGTGGCTTACCCTCTCCACGCCCAGAAGCTGTATGTCCATTGCTGAGGAATGATGAATGCTCATGAGGTTATCGGGGCTGACTTAACCATCCTGTTAATCCTGCTTCATGTCAACAGTAGCCCCAGTGGTTTGAAGCCAATGTCAGAAACCTCAAAAGTACCTGAAAATTGCTACCCCCAACACCAGTACCCCCCCTCACCATTTATTATTATTTTTTTTTCATCGAAAAGGATGATATCATGGGTTTTGGTGTCCCTCTGAACTTCCTCTGGCCATGCCTTCACTGTGGTGAGCAATGAGTAGTCGTATCAAGTGCCTTAAATGTGCAAGATGCTCATGACTTCTGCTTCAAGGCTGCTCACACATCTGGCTGATCTGTTCAGGACCTAAAGTTCACCCAGATATTTTTGCCTTCCCTTTCTCCATCTAAACTCTTCTACATGTTCTCTGAGTCTCTGCCGATTCTTATTCTGCATCTCCATCTCCTAAATCCCAGGTTGTATCCAGGTCCCTGTTCCTTCTTCAATCCCATTTTCTTTCCTCAGCCAAGTCTTGCAAGGTGGAGGAGTTGAGCAGAGCAAGCAGCTGTAATCTGGCGGAGAATCTGTTCCTGCTTTGTCCTCTCTGCTGTTTGGTGGCTGGGTCTATGATGATTCATGGAGAAGTCTGCAGATTTCGTGCACCAATTTTCCTGGTAGCTCTTTCCTTAGAAGCAGAAGTGTGACAAGCAGTCAAACAGAGGCTCCAGATGGTCTTAAATTATCAGCTTCAGCTCCACCCAAATAGATAAACATACAGAGAAGTCATACGGGTGGGGAACCTTACATTTGAATGCTATCTAGCAGCACTTTGCACTGGATACTCTGTGTAGAAGGGGCACAACAGTGTTTTTACACTTTTCTCAGGTGTAGCAAAGCTGGAAACTAACTTCCAATATGCTAGCTCCTTTGTTTGAACACCAAAGCCATTGTTCTCTTGCTGCAGCTCCTTTCAAAAGTAGGATGCGAAGCATTTAGGACTTTATAGGTAACCAGCAGCTTTTACAGGCTACAGGAAATCATAAAACGTTTCCTGTTTATATTGTCAACCATGAATACAAAGCTCCATCTACCCTGACTGTAGACGTAAGGGAGTTCTCCAGGTCTGATCCTGGAAAGGCACTTGGCAGTCATCCACACAATGAAGGCATTAATTTATGCTACTTATTGCCATTTTGCTTTGAGTAGATGCCTTTGCTGAACTATCTGGCCATAGATGTGGTGCAGTAGTGCTACACTGATAGTACTACTAGCCTGACCATAGAGACATTAAAGCATTAAAAGCAATAAATAGGATGAATTGCCCTGGTGGTGCTTTCACTCATCTTCAGACCCATCAGACCAGCCCGAAGGCAATGCCGAGGTGAGAAAACAACCAACGTGCATTCCTATCCTGTCAAATAATACATGATCCCTGCCCATCTTTTAAAATTGTTGTCTTCATCATCACTCAGTCCAAACGCAGGCGAGATATATATCCTGTCCCCAGATGAGGGTGCTTTTCTTGAGTTGTGAAGACGACTGAGAGAAGATGAAAGCTTCCCTCCTTGTCCTTCTGGCTTTGGTCCTATGTGCACATGAAGGTAAGAGCATGGTTTCTACTACACAAAGAATTGTTGAATGTTGGAAAATCAGAGAAGACTTGTGGGAAGAGATGTCTTAGTGCTTGTAGTGCCTCAGTGCTTGCAATGGAGCTACTGAAGGACATGGAATTCCTCTTTGATTTCTCAGCTTGAATGTATGAAGGCTTGCTTTTTTTTTGGAGTATATTTCTCTATAAACTCACATACTACTGGATTTTTATGAAAGCAAGACCAACAAAAAAGTAGGAAGCAGTTGCCACTTTTCGGTCTTTGATAAAAGACTTTCCAGTGAGTTTGTTTGTTCAGATGTTGTAAGACTGCGGTTATTTCTATATCTTGATGAAATGCTCCAGCCTACAATCACACAATGCATCCATATCTTTGTGCTCCTATCTCCTCCTGCAGCTATTGACACGATTTCTAGTGGGATAAGGCCAGATCTGCATCTTCCTTTGTGCAGCTTCCTGCTGAATGCCCCTACTGTCTGCCCTTCTCAGAGACCCTACCCAAGTGATTTCTGGGTCTTTGGAGTGAAGCTGGGGAATTAGGGAGAAGTTTGGTAGTGAGCTATATGGTATAAGTGTCTTTATGCTGGGATATTGGGTGGAGAGGAATATTTGCTTCTTATTTGCATTATGGATTGTATTGTTTATTTTACTGAGATTGAAATCTGAGCCCCCTGAAAGTATATGGTCCTATATCCGCTATTGACAAAATACATAAGCAACCAGGAGAGTAAATGTCATCCTTGATTTGTAGAGCGAAATAAGGTTTTCCAGCTCCTGGAAATTTGCCACATTTTCTGCTGGAGAAAAATAATTTATTGGAATAGTTATTTCTGTCTCATTGAGGCCTAAGAATACCTTTCTGCTATTTACCTTGGTTCACTTTCTAGAATAGTGATTTTTGCAAATTTCCAAGTGTTAACAAGGCCCAGGGGACAGAGAGATTCTCTTCAGCACCAAAACCAAGAGCACCTTAACTTAAGTTAGATAACTTAGGCAGTAAAAAACAAGGTTTTGGGCTGTACATGTCTTATGGCTGAATTCACACAGCTAAGAGTTAAATGTAATATTCTTCATTGGTGTTTTAACACAGATTTGAAGGCATTGAAGTTCCACCCATAGACCCTAAGTGTGAGGACTGACAACTTCAGGCCATGGAGGTCCCAATTAATGGGGCAAACAACTGCCAGCACTTATGAACCAGTTTGGCTGTACTCTTATTTATAGTGTCCCTAGCAGCTAGAAAAAGTGAATCCAAGCCTTGGGACATCCCTGTAGACTCCTACAGCAAATCCTGACCTTCCCTGCTCTTTGCATCATATCGAACCCAGTGTCTTCGGCTCACTGTGCTGTATTTAGAGTGCAGGGCAGGATCTTCTACACACAGATGCCTGCACCTGGGTGCATGTGTTGGGTTTAAATGTGCAAAGTGTGCAGAGAGAAGAGTGAGATGAGTCTGAGTCTTGCAAATCCATAGTTTTCAGCAAACTTGCATGTTGTGCACTTGAGGGGCAATGGAAAGAAAGTGGTAATTTTTGCTAGTGGGAGTAATAGCATTTTGTCATCATCTTTCATATTCCATCTTCTCATGTCTCATCCTGCAGCAAAAGCCCTATATTGCTACACCTGTGAGTGGGAGCAAAGCAACTGGAGCTGTCTGAAGGCTAAGAAGTGCTCAGACAAGGATGAGTACTGTGTGACGAACGTTGCCGCTGTAGGAATAGGTATGTGCTGTCAGTGCACAGGGACTCAGGAATGGAATGTGGGGTTTTGGCTAGGTTGCCCTTTGTGAATGGATGAGTTGAGGAATCATGGGGAAGGACATATGGAAGATGGAGATTTTGATAGCCCAATCTGGCAGTGCTGAAGTTAGCAGAGTTTGAAAAATTCCTCCCCAGCACAGCTTGGGATCTTCTTTCTTGTTTTATGCCTGCATGTAAAAGGATGCTGAAAAAGGTCTAGAGAGACAGGGAAATAAAACCTGGCAATGTGCTTTCAATCCAGGCAAGAACATTCCTTCATGGATCTTCATGGAGCTGGATTCAATATTCCTTGTGAATCCCTTCTACCTCAGGATATTAAATGATTCTATGTATGCCATCTTTGTACATCTAATAAAGACTCAGCATGAGGATCTATGCTGGGAAGTGCTGGATGCCCTTCAGAGATATTAAATGGTCTTGGCAATCACTGAGTGGGTGAGATTGGGAGGGGTCTTATTGACCGAGCTGTTCTCATGACAGGAAGACATATTAGTTCCTCTTCTAGAAGACTGAAGAGCTCTTGGGAAGTCCACATTACTAATACTGCTCTCCCCTTTCTCCTTTGATCAAGGTTCTTTGTCTTTCTGGAAGAGGATCACTAAGAAGTGCTCCAAGACCTGTCCATACCACAACTTCAGCCTGGGCCTGGCTACCTACACCTCGTTCTGCTGCCAGACCTTCTTGTGCAACCTACCTGCCTGCCCAGGACCCAGGCTTGCTCGACCATAAGATATAGGGGCTCCTGAATCAGCGCCCTTCACTTGCTCAGAGAAAAGGGCTCCTGAAGGCCTGAAGGACATGGTCAGATTTCCCCAGAAGGGTATGTCGGGGGGAAGTCTTTCAGTGAGAGTGTGGTGTAGTCTTGGAACAGGTTGCCCAGAGAGGTTGTGGTGCCCTGACTATGGATGTGATTGAGACCAGGTTGGATGGGGACCTGGGCAACTTATCTAATGGTTGACAACCTTGCCTGCGGCAGCGGGATTGGAACTTGATGATCCTTGAGGTCTCTTCCAACCCAAGCCACTCTACAGTTCTGACTCTATGATTCCATGATTATGTGATTCTATGACTCTATGATTCTACAATCCTATGGTATGGACACCATGCATGCATGCTAAGTAGATAAAATATTATGGTTGCCACCTCCTGCCCTGTGTTGCCTCTTCATCTGGAGCTTCTTACTTGCTTCTTATGCCTGAGTTCTGTCACCCCAGTACTTTGATGGAGAAGTGGCCATGCTATGTCCTCTGCAGCTTGGAGGAGGGAGATGCTGCTTCTGCATGGCCTGTGCCTCTCTGGAGGGATTTCTCCTGCAGTCTTGCCTTGTCTTGGGTGCAGGTGGGAGCGACACAGCAAAGAGCAGCTTTCCAGCCTTGGGATAGAGGGTAGACCAGAAATAAGTACTTCTTGGTGCCAATTCAAAGTAAACTGTACAAACTCACATCATGTCTGATGGGGAAGGGAAACAGTGTAAAAACCTAAGTTTGTAATGGATCCCAACCACAGATTTTCTCCCTTGCCTCCTGCTGTACAGCCTCTTGCTCCTGGTCTTCAGCTAGTGCCAGTGACATTCCTGTGCTACCATGCCATTAGCAGTTGACATTCTTGTTGCTTTTGGCTCTGTCCATGATGCCACACTTTTATAAAAAACAAACTGCTTATCTGCAGTCTTTGTTCCCACCTCCATTTCCAGGGGCTCTCATTGGCCACCCCCTTCATGTTGCCTTGCTTGCTTGCAGCTGCTGTTTGAGCCAAGTGAACCAGTTCCCCTGTATCTAGCTCTTGGCAATGCATCATCCTGATGACAATGAGTCATTCATTTACCCATCCCTCGGACATCCCTCAGAGCAACTGCAGGGTAATGAAAAGTACTTGCAGCCTTTGGGTCCATCTGGGGAGGAACATCTGGAGAGGTTTATGAGAGAAGAATACAGATTTTTGAGTATTTCATGTAGATGTTTCCAGACGCTGCAGAGAATGGAGGGTAAAAGGAAGCTGAAAAAATGAATGATGACAATGAGAGCTCAGGGACTCTCCATTGCCAGAGGTGTTGCTGAGTGCCTTTCCCTCTTCCCCAGAAGCACTTTTTGAAGGAGAATGGAAATGCACGAACTTGGATAAGCTGGGAGGGTGGAGGAGCTCTTCTCAGGTCTGGGGCCATGATTTGGATGCTGAACTTTTACACCACACTCCCATGAGCAAAACAGAGCACATCTGCAGCCCAGGACTCGCTTCACAATCAACTCTCTCTGAGCTTTCAAATCTGCAAAGTGCTGCTCAGCCAAAGGATGACGCTCCGTGCTGTGTGGTGCTTCCAACCCAACGCTGGTAAACAAGGGGACAAAAGGGGCTTTGAGCCCTGCAGAGTGCATCTCCCTGGGGCCAGTGCCACGGCTTCTCCGGATGAATGCCTCCTTCTGAAATGCTGCATAACGGCAGCCTTCAGAGATGCATGCTCTCTTTTATTAATCGGCTTCAGCTTTTCCTTTACCCCTACATCAAGCTGCAAGGGAAGCTCTCTGAGCTGAAGAAGCTGTGCTGACCAATGCACCTCTCTTCACCTCTTAGACCACGATCGTTTTCATGCCCTAATTAGGAATCTGCTTCTTCTTTTCGCCTTGAAGCAATCACAGCACCCCCCTGTCTCTAAGCTTGAGTGCTCAAAAGCTCTAATTTACTCCAGACACAATTTTTTAATGTAAAAAAACCCGACTTTGTGTGTGTGCGTATTTTTGGTTGTTGTTTTTTGTTTTTTTTCTTTTCAGTGCACCAGAATTATTCAGCTCTCTGAAAGGAATCCCAGTTGGACAGACTCTAATAATTAATATTTCATTGCATTGGATTTACACATCCTGCAGCAGCAGAGACAGTCCCCTGCAGCCTGCAGGAAAAGACAGGATTGTTTTCTTCCCTTTTTTTTTTTTTTTTTGCCATTTTCAAGCGGAACTGTCTTATTTTGCTTGGTTTGCTGGCTTGGTTTGCTCTATCCTTGCTGCAGAAAAGCCTTCTTGTACCCCATGGTAAATATAAAGAAACATAAATGTAAAGAGCAAAAGGCACTGCAGCTCTAAAGGCATTAAAATGTGACCTCCTCCCATGGCACAAAACCATCCTGGAGGAGCAAAACCTCTTATCTGAGATGTGTGGGTAGAAAAAAAACTTAGATGCCATGTCTAACCACTGATTCTTCCCAGCAGTCAGAGTTGATGGGGACCACAGACAGATAGCAATCATTAACACAAGGATGAGGCTGTACAGAGAATTACCCCGTGGATCCCAAGAACTTGAATCAGACTTTTGGAATGGGTACTGCACCAGTCCCTGCTTGTCCTAGCACATGGCATAAAGTGGAAGAGCACTTTGAGTGTCTTTTGTCTTCCAAAGTGATGGTAGACACTGGAGAGAAGCACATGGAGGAAGAAGTGCCTGAGCATGGCAGGAGGCAAACACTGCATCCTTTCAGTGGCTGGAGCTGGCATGTGCATGCAGCATAAAGGTGAAGAAACACACAATTACAGATGACATAGTAAGTGCTTGATTGCAGATAATAAATAGCAGTTTAAATACCTAAGTGATGAGTCAAATGGAAGGAAGGGGAAGCTGTGACGTAGCTGCTTTTTGGCCAGATGGTTGTATGGTCAGATCTGCTGTGTCTGGTTATAACCCTCCTCCTCAAGCATCACAGCTATAAACTTGAAGCCTCCAACAGCCAAACCCATGCAATAAATTTAGCCCAAGCTGTGAGTGTGTGAACAAAGATGAAAGAGTGCTGGAAGCCAACTGGAGCCATCAAGCCTTGCAAAGATTAGGGCAAATGGCAAATACAGGTAGTCAAGCCTTTCTATGGCCGCCATCCACCCAAACCAACAAGATGAGTGTTAAGGCAAGCAGGAAAACCTCAAACCACCTTTCTGAAGAGTGGTTCCACCAAAATGTTGCCCAACTCTCTGTAGGGTTTGGCGTGTAGGGTCATATCCTTGTTTTCTTTGTGGGATTGTGAGCATCACTAGGATGTTGGTGAGACCCTGCAGACAACCCTGCCTATGGCAGGGGGCTGGAGCTAGATGAACACAGATCCATAGAATCATTGGAGTTGGAAGGTCATCTTGAGTTGGAAGGTCATCTAGTCCAACTCCCCTGCAACAAACAGAGACATCTACAGCTCATTATTGTTATGTTATTCAGGGACTGGACCTTGAATGTCACCCAGCACATCTCTGGGCAACCTGTTCCAGTGCATCACTACCCTTATAGCAAATAAAAATAAAAATAAAAATAAAAATAAAAATAAAAATAAAAATAAAAATAAAAATAAAAAAAAATTGTCCTTATATTCAGTCTAAATCTTCCCTCTTTTAGTTTGAAACCATTTCTCCTTGTCCTATCACAACAGATCCTGCTAAAGTCTCTACCCTCTTCTTTCTTACAGACCCCCTTTTAGACACTGACAGGCTGCTCCAATCTCCCTGAAACCTTCTTTTCTCCAGGCTGAACAGCCCCAGCTCTCAGCTTGTCCTCACAGGGGAGATGTTCTATCCCTTGGATCATTTTTGTGGTCTTACATCTCCATGGACTAATGTCACTTCCCTGCTGCGGCCTGGGGTGGGATCTCAACTTTGAGGGAAAAGTTGACTCCCAGCAATTTGGGGAGTTTTTCAAAACAGAAATTAGTATTTCCAAGGTCCTGTATGGACTCAAGTCACATTTTTATTTATTGCACAGATTGAAACCAGCTGTTTTAATTTTTATTTTCATTTTGTTTCTTCACTTTTGACTTCACAGAAAATAGAACCGTAGAATCATTAAGAAAAGACCTTCAAGACCACCTAGTCCCACTGCCAATCAATTACCAAAATCACTAACCCATGTTCCCCAGTGCCACATCTTCACATTTCATGAACATGTACAGGAACAGTGAATCCACCACCTCTCAACCAGTAGAAAGTGAAATAACCTTTAGGAAGCTACACCATGGCCTTCATTGGCGTATCTCAGCTCTGAATGCATCAACGTTGAGTTAGTAGAAAACTGGACACTTTTGGGGTGATTCCCCAAATTAGTTGCTTTGAATCACTGACAAAATAAAAATAATGACAGCAAAAATATGGGAAGAAATGAGACTCCTTATACTTACTGAAAGGAAACTTGACAGAAGTCAACACATTCCCACAAAACTTCAATTTTGCGTTAGTGAATATTCAGAGTGACAGGTGTCAAAAAAAAAAGAAAAGAAAAGAAAGAAAAGAAAAAAAGAAAAAAGAAAAGAAAGAAAAAAAAAAGATAATAACTTTCCTGGGAAATCCTGGATGTATTCCAACAATGAGAGCTGATCTAAGCCCACAAGAGGGAGCTGATGCCTCTGTACGGCACTGGAGTGGCTACAGAATGCCAGAGCAATTTTCAAGGGAACAGAAACCAGCAGCCATGCAAGGGATGCAAGGGCTCTGCTGGAAACCAACCAGACTGTGTGAGCAGCCCTGGCGAGCCTCCAGCGTCTGCTTACTCCCACGCTGTCGGCAGCAGGGGATGTGCCTCTGTTTGTTGGCATAGGGTTTTCTTGTTTGTCTCATATCAGCTCCTGGGGAGCTTGTTCTTGCTCTAGCATAGACTCATAGAATCATGGAACCACAGAACCATAGAATAATTTGGGTTGTAAGGGACTTTAAAGGTCATGAAGTTCCAAGCCCCTGGCAGGGTTGCCAGTCACTAGACCAGGTTGTCCATAGTCCCATCCAACAAAATATCCAAAGCCCAAAGCTGGTACCAAGCTCTGCAAGGTTTCAGCCCACAGTGTATGGCTGTGGGATACTTGGAAGTAAGATGCAAACCTCCCTTTCTTCCTGTGGTGCTCTTGGGAGTCCTGCCAAGTGCTGGGCTTTATGCAGGGAACATTCTTTTCTTGGCATCTGCAAAGTCCCCTGGCCTAGGGAGTGAAGAGAGAATCAAACTGGAGGGATCTGTGCTGTTACAGAATCATAGAATCATTAAGGTTGGAAAAGACCACTACAATCATCTAGTCCAGTTGTCAACCCATCAACACCATGCTCACTAAACTATGTCCCTCAGTGCCACAGCTACACATTTCTTCAACATCTCCCAGGACAGTGACTCCATTACCTCCCTGTGCAACCTGTTTCAATCCCTCACCACTCTTCTTGAGAATAAATTTCTCATAATATCCATTCTGAATTATGGATGACTCTGTCCCCTCCTTCCGATTTTCCTGCACATTCCCTCTTTGCAATGACTCCTGTAACATCTTCTCCCCTTTCTAATACTAAATTCCACTAACTCTTTCCATTCCTCCTTATCCATGGGGTGTAGCCCCCTCCTTAACCTTTAAAACCTGCCCTCCTGGTGCCATGCAAAGCTCAGATCCTGCAGTGCTATTCTGCTATAACTGATGTAACACTCATCCTCCCTTTCATGCAACACAGGAATCTGTCATGGCAAAACCAGAGCTGCTCCCACGTTGCTCCCTCCTACAGAAATGCTGTTCTTCGACTCACTGTAGAGCTGAGGAGCTCTTAGGAGCTTTATTAGGACCATTTTACAATTGGAGGTGAGAGCAAGGGAGTGGATGTTGCTCAGTGTATTGGCCAAAGCATGATTTGGTGTCAGCAAAGACTCAAGTCTCGCAGTCAGAAGCATGAGCTCAAACCCATCTGAAGGGATTCATGAGCCATCAGTCTCATGTTCAACCATGAGGAGCCGTGTGCTGCACAGAGTAGAGATTGCAGGGCCAGGACTTGTCCTCCAGAGCTGATCCCAACAGCAGGATAAGATATAGAGTCCTGTGCCCTCAGGAAACCTCTAAAAGCAGTGGGTGAGAGCACTGGTGTGGATGAGGAGGGCAGAGTAAGTAAATGCTACAGCAGAGAGGAGAGCAAGGAGAAGGCTTGGAAATGTCCTCCACCCTAGAAAACCTGGGACAGCAGCTTATCTACTCCTTGCTCAGCTCCCAGCTGGGATGTCAGCAGTGGTGACAAGGGAAGGCAGTGCTTTGCCTCTCTGCACAGTTAAAAAACCTCTCCAGGCTGCTTTGTTTCTCCTTTCCCCATGCATGAGTTTTTTGCTGTGTGGGGAAAAGCTGTCGTGCTGTTGGGCTGGATGTAACTGTGGATTGATGCTCCCCCCAGGGCTTGTCCACATTGTGGGACTGAAGGATTCAGAGGAAGAAAAGCTTGAAGAATTGCTGAGTTTTGGGAAATTTAATTTCCCAAAATACCCACTATCACCAAGGCGTGGTACAGAAATTCAGTCCTGCCTGAGATCCTTTCCTGCTTCCAAGGAAACCAGCACAAATGGTGCTCAGCACATCCCAAGCATTACAGAAAAATGGCCCACTGGGTCTGGGCTGTCTCCTGCATGTGGTCTTGACATTGGTGAAAAATTCACCTCTGGAATTGTACTGATGAGCAAGCCCATGCCCTTGTCCTTGACTTATTTGCTGGTGTAGATGTAGGCTCAAATCTCCTTTTTATTATCAGAACATTTCAGAGGGCACAACCATGTTGTGCAACCCAATTCCTGCACATGCAGTAATTGCATGTTTAGTATGGTGTGTTGCATCCTCTCCTTCCTATCCATGTTTCTCTGGGGAAATGAGATGGAATGCTCCATCCCTGGAGGCTTTCAAAGCCAGGCTGGATGTGGTTCTGGGCAGCCTGGTCTAGTGGTTGGCAACCTTGCCTGTGGTAAAGGGGTTGAAAACAGTTGATCATTATGGTCCTTTTCAACCAGGCCATTCTATGATTCTATGATTCTATGATTCTATGAATGAATGGCATCAGAGTGGGATGTTGTCCCACAGTAGGAGTCCATGGCAGTGGAACACTGAAGATGTTGCAGCTGTGGAAGTGACACCAGATGGTAATGCCAGGTATGATGGATGGGTCAGTGGGGAAAGTTGTGCCTGGAGAATGAGAAGTGAGGTTTCGTCTTCAAAACAGGTATCCAGGGTTGAGCTTGTCCCAGAGACATTTTTATTAGCTTTTCCTTTGTCCCAAATCTCTTTTAGAATGATCAAAGAGTGCTCAGGCATTGGAACAAACTGTCCAGGGAGGTGGTGGAGTCACTGTCCCTGGAGGTTTTCATGAACTATGGAGATGTGGTACTGAGGAACACGGTTTAGTGGATATGGAGGAGATGGGTTGGGGTTGGACTTCATGATCACAGTGATCTTTTTCAACTTTAATGATTCTATGACTTTAAAGTTGGGTTTTTCTCCATGCTGGGGAAGCAGAAGACAGAAGAGAGCATATGTGAACAAAAGCAGTGCCTGATGCCAAGCACTGCGTTTACAGCTCAGAAATGGGAGGATATTTCCCTGCCCCACGCAATCAGAGAGAGGGAAACTTCATAGAGCTTCTTTTCCCATCAGAGATCCTGCTTACTTTCCCTGCCCTGGCCGTGCTTTGGGCTGCAAAGGAAAGCAGCAATTGCAGCCGCAGCAGCAAAATCCACCTCTTTACCATGCCAGTGATTTTGGGCATGCTTCTCAAATTCAGAATGAGTCAAAACCCAGTACCCAGTGTATACAGTCAAACTGGAACACGCTGTTCCAACTATGCCCTTTTCTTGGCAAGCAAAGTGGTGTCTACAAACCCAGGGTGGTTTTTCCACGCTGCTATTGCTCGCTGGCATGGTGTGGGTGGCTTTTTGTTCCCATGCCCTTCCCAAGCTGTCATCCAAGAGGTTTTCAAAGCTTTTGTTTGTGCTATGTGACTGGTGAGCTGGGTTTTGGAGGGGCTGTTCCACCAATAGATGGCATGGACTATGGCAAGAGAGCTGCTCTCCCCATAACTTTGAGCAGCAGGGATGGGGGTAAAGAACCAAAGCCTGGGAAGGCTGCAGTATGTTGCAAAGACAGACCAGTTCCTTTCCTTCCCTCTGCTTGACCACCAGTGAAAACATACATCATAAAACCATATTTTGTCCATGATAATAATAAAATAAAATAAAAAAACCAACCACACACAGCTCTGACTCTTTGGCTGATCCTCCTGGGAAAATACCCTCTTGCTTGCTCTGTTAGGCATACGATTGTGTTCCCAGATATCCCGCTGTTTGTTTCTCTACCCTTCTGAAAACACACCTTTCGGGTTGGGATGGTTTCAGCCAGGATGTTTCCTCCATCCTCTGCTCCTCCACCTGCTGTGGGCTCACCTCTTGCAGAGACAGCCCTGTTCTCCTTGCTCTCCCTGTCTGCCTTTGAGGATGTGGTTGTGGAGGTTTCAGCATGGCTATTATCCAAGGTGTGACGAGTTTCTAGATGTAACAAGCACCTTTTTCTCACCATGCAACTGGAGTATTGACGCCTTGCTGGGTGAGCAGGAGCGGGTCAGGAGAAAAACTGGAGCACCCTGATCTTCCCACGCATGTGCTGAATTTTTCCACTCTCAACTGAGTCTCACTTTCCACTCTTAGTTGGGTTCTCACCTGCAAGAAATCAGAACCAGAATTCCTAAAACAAACTAATTGAAGACAGGTTGTCTATGGAGCTCATTACAGCTTTCCGCCAGATGGAGAAAGAAAGTTTTCTCATTTCACTCTCAGCTCTCATCTAACCATGGAAATTTTAGCTATCAGGTTGCACGTTGCATAGCAGAAGATATTTCCAGCCCTGAAAGAACCATCACTCAAATCATTGGATGAGTCAAGCAAATTAAAAAAAAAAAAAAAAAAGAGAACGATTTTGCAAAGCATGACTGTTTCCTTGCCTTCTGGGGAAGAAGGGGATGTGTGGCATGCTGGGTGCCTTAATAATGGGTAGATAAGGGAAATTATATTTCTGACAGAAGGTAAATGGACAAGTACTCCATGACTTTCTGGTGTCCCTGTGGAGGCTCTCACAAGGCCAGTTGCTACCACAGCTGTTTCACTGATGAGTTTCTCTCACATATCCCTAGAAGCTCCAAATGACTGTTCCCTGCACCACCACGTGACTCTAGGATCTTGAATTTTAGGAGGGCTGAACCTCCAGATATCCCACATTCAGGGAAATGCAATGGCAGAATTATCAGCTGAGCTGTGTTACAAGCGTAGCTTCAATAAACCTGTCCACAATAATGTCTCTCCAAACACAGTGGAGGCCAGTGGTGTCCTCCTTGAGAGAACTGGCATTAACTCCTTAGAGGGTTATTTTCCCTTCCAGCTCTTCTTCATCCCAATCATTCTTTCCATTGTCCTTTTCCTTCAGAGCCTACAGACTTCCAGTATCCCTCCTCCTGGCTACAGAGGTCTCACCATCAACATAAACCTTGGCTCTGAATCCAAGAAGGATGATTCACATCCACAGCCTCTTTCCTTTACAAACAGGGTGGTGACCTCCAAATTGCTTGCAAGGAACAGTGTCATGTGAGGGCTGCTGATTGAGGTGTGCCCAAACTGTTTTGATAGTCTGATGGTATGGATAAGGCTGGGCTTGTGCTCTGTTTGCTACTCGATGTGATCCTTGAGCCAGGCCAATGATGGGGATGTGAATCAGGATACTTGACCCCATCACTGAACTAGGTGATCTTAGTGGCCTTTTCCTACCTTTATGATTCTGTGCTTCTGGGGGTGTTCAAGGAAAGGCTGGATGTTGTGCTGAGGGACATGGTTTAGTGGGAGCTATTGGGAATAGGTGAACGGTTGGACTGGATGATCTCTTAGGTCTTTTCCAACCTTGGTGATTCTATGATTCTATGATTCTATGATTCTATGATTCTAGTCTGATGTGTCCCAAGCTGATGAGGATGAGTTATCTTTCATGACCTTGGAGGTTAAAGGCATGTGAGAAAACGGTTTTCGTAGCTTCTTGGCTGGTAGCCATCGCCCCAGTAAGCTCATGTTCATAGAATCATAGAATCATAGACTGACTTGGGTTGAAAGGGATCTCAAAAATCATATAGTTCCAATCTCCCTGTTGTAAACAGAGTTATCATCACTAGCTCAGGCTGCCCAGTGCCCCACTCAACATGGCCTACAACGCTTCAAAGGATGGGGCATCCACAACTTTGGGCAACCTCTCGAGCCTCACTACTGTTATTCAGCTCTTGTGACCAATGGCAAAACTTTAGGTGACAGACAGCTGTCACACTGAGATAAAAGTCTACCAAATCCATATCATTTTCAGCCAGATAAGGTGAATTTGGGCAAATCCTGTGCTTCCTAGCTGGAGGCTTGGTAGCCTCCACTAGCTACCATAAGGCTACCTTAAGGAGCTCTGTCCTGTTTGGAGCCTACTTACTCTGTCTGGAGCTAGAATGAGAGGTAATGGCCTTAAAGTCCACCAGGAGGGGTTCATGTTGGATGTCAGGAAAAATGCTTTCCCAAAGGAGTGATAGTGCACTGGGAAGGCTGTCCAGAGAAGTGGTGGAGTCCCCATCCCTGGAGGCATTCAAAAACCAAGGAGATGTGGCACTTGACTGCATGGTTTAATGCTCGTGATGGTGAAGGGTCAATAGTTGGACCTGATGGTCTAAGTGGTATTTTCCAACACTAATGATTCTTTGATTCTACCAGTCAGATGCCTCTACACTTAACTGGTGCCACTGCAATGAAATATGGAGCCTTCCCTGACCCAGCAAGGAGGGAGGAGAGGACAAAACCTGACCAGCCTGATTCTATCTGGGGCTGAGCTGGACTGCTTGCCCTGCATGCTCCAGCTGCATGATTCAGGCAGATCATGAGCACAGCTCATAACTTGTTCCTTTTCTTATTGTCCCACGATCTTTTCTCTCCCACATTCTGCAGTTTGCAACTGTGAGCTGAAATGAAGAATTTCTGTGATTGGAGCCATCCTCCAGAAAGAAAAAACGGATAAATCGGAGGGAACTGACAGTGAAACTTTCTTGGACCTTGACATTTGTAACATATATCCGCTCCACCGTGCATTGAGAACACTCTTTGTCTATTTGCAGTTACATAAAAGGGGACAAGCTTTGCACAATGTGCTCCCAAGGTCTGGCACAAACACACGTGCTGACCACTGCCAAACACTAAGTGGGTTAAAGTTTCTTCCTTAAAACTCTGAGGCTCTGTTAGTTTTTCACACCCTCCATGGTACCATCAGGTTGGCGACCTCCTAGCCCACCTTCTGCTCCCCCCCACCCCGTCTCCTTTGTCTTCTACCTTTTTTTTTTTTTCCCCCCCTAGCTTTTTCCTCTCCTTGCTTTAAAAACTGAGCTTCAAGACATACTTGGCCCCTTTTGGTGGTATTGGTGGGAGCCCAGAGCCCTTGCAGTGGCCCTGAGCGTGACTGCAATAGCAACACCGTGCAAGAAAAAAGCAGTTTGAGACATGGCCAGAACCTGGTCTGGGTCTGAAAGCTTTTGCAGTTTTCTCCTTCAGGATACAGGGGTAGGGGCCAGGTGATGCTCTAGTTGCCTTCTGCACCCAGGCTTTACAGGATTGCAGCTGAGATTTGTGGAGCTATAGAAAATGCTCCTCAGACCTAAAGTGATGTGGTTAATACCTAAGCAGCATCTGCACGAAACATGTGCACTGTGCACAGTGATTAAGTAATGCCACCATAGGGGACAAAGTGAAGGACCAATCCTTCCCTCCCATCCCATTCCTTCTGACCGTCTTTAATTATTTCCCCACTAGAGCTTTGTCTGTTCAATTTGATTTATTTTTGCTTTGTAACAATATTTCTCAACTCTCTCTCTCTTTCCAGTTCTGGTTGAAATATTAATCTTGTTTATTATTATTAGCCTTCCCTCTCTCTAATCTATTTAAATGCTTTCCTACATTTCTACTTCCTACAGCCCATTTCTCACTTGTAGATTTTCTGTTCTGCTGCACTGTGCTTTAACAGTGTCATTTATTTACTGCTCATTTATTTGTTTTAATTCCAAAGCCTTTCTCCTTTCTTGTTGCGGTCTGTGTTCATGCATTGCTCCTTTCCTCCTGCTGAGGACAAGCATTTCTCTGCTTAGTTGGCTCCAAGACGGGCTGGATTAAGAACAATAATTCAATTTATTTTCTTTCTTTTGATTTCTTTTCTGGATTTTCAGTGTGGATGGAGAGGAAAGTTTTTTTACTTTCTATTTCACTGCTCGCCAGCTGGAGGCTGGACATTGTAAGGAAAACGAACATGTGGACTAACACTTATCCTTCCTCCCCCCACTCTCCAGCAGATCCTATTTCCTTCCTGATAGCATTCATGCATGTATTTGTACAATGTCTGGTGCAGAGAGTATGGCTTTTTTGCAGATTATTTCCTAAGTATCACTGCTGCATTAGCAGTCATGTGGGACTCACACAACCTTGCTAAAAGAAGAGATGATTAAAGATTCATGTTCAAGGTCAGGGCAAATCTAGAAAGAAGAATGGAGGACTCTGAAAATAGGATGCTTCCATCCTGCTACAGGCAAAGCAAAGAGAGAAAGCACCAGGGTTTGAAGGAATGAGGAATTGTACAAAAGAAGGACTGAAAACAAAAGACAAACCAAGATGCAATCTACATAGGATCCTGAACACATAGACTGTGAACCAAGATGTTGGGGAGCAATGTAGGGAAAAGAAAAAACAATTGGATTCTTTTCATTCTGTTTCCACACTCTCCATGACTTTTAAATCTTAGAATCATAGAATCATTAGGGTTGGAAAAGACCTCTAAGGCCACCTGTTCCACTGCCCACTGTCTACCTACCAATATTTCCCAATAAACCATGTTCCTAAACCCCAGAAGCAAATCTGTCTTGCTTCTGAACTCCACTTGGTCTTTTCTCTCTCTGAAAGCTCCTGGTCTGATGAGATCTCCTCTTGATCAGCACGTATTTCATTTCTTTCTTATTTTCATTTCTGATCATTCCCAATTTAACTCCCACAGCTGTTCCCATTCTCTTTTGTCTCTGCTGCATCCTGAACTATGTGGCAAGAGGTGACAGTGTGCTTGTGAGAGCAGGGGGAGGGAACCTGGATGGACTGAGGAGGTCACCAAGGACTGGAAAAACCTGATAGAATGCACACATAACAACAAGCATTGTCACTTGGAAACCCCAAATGTTTCTGGAGGGCAGAGAAGCAGAGCAAACAAAGGCATCGGATCTCATTCCTGTTTGGGCCCTTGAGAACCTCAGTGACAGTCTCCAGGCACAAATAGTTGTACTGTGGGAATGCTACAGTATGGTGTTGGTGTTTTTCTGCTTAAAGTACTTTTCTCGGTACAAGTGTGTTAATTCTGAAGGACTCTGGGCAAGCCAGTGAAAATTCCATTATTTACCTATTCTCCCACTTTCATTATGACAGATATGAAGCTGTCCTACCATGGATGGAGGATGCCAGATGATTCCTATCATGAAAGCAGTGAGCCACACCAGACTGGCATGGATGCCTCAGCCTTGCTCTAAGTTTTGTGGCTCAACCCTATAGAGTAAGAAAGGACTCCCATGTCTGAATCATAAATTGTTCCTCCAATTAGCCCTGCAGATGTTGGAATAACAGATTGGATCTGAGTGAGAGGTAGAAGAAATTGCTGTGCGTGATGGGTTATTTCCTACGCACAAACACACCCAGCGCTGATTCCACATTATGGGCTGTCACTCCCCAAAACTTCAATTTGATGCAATCAGATGAAGTCAAAGCAAACACAGTCCCAGTATAAAACCTTTCGATGGTGCATCATCCCACACCGTGCGGGCTCTGAGGGTACAACAATCATGAAGGCTTTGCTTGTTGCCCTGCTGGTGGCAGTCCTGTGTGCCGAGCAAGGTAAGGTGGTACAGAGGCTGGGGCAGCAAGGTGGAGAGGATGGAAATGCCAGAAGAGAAGTTAGAGATAATACAAGAACAAGAGGATTTGACTGCTTTTGCTGCAATTTCTGAAGTCTTGGTAGTGCATTTTTTTCTTTGGTATTCCTTACTTCAAACAATATTTAGTGAGGCTGAGTCTTAGCCTCTGCTTGAGCTCTACCAAGGTGCTCATACCTCACAGAAGATGAGCTCACCACTTGTGTTTCCCTCACTCTTGAGTACTGTGCTCTGAGCATCTGAAGATACATACGTGAACTGAAAAATGCTAAGAGTTGAGGAGACCATCGAGCCTGTGAGAGTTTTTGGACAATGCTCTCAGCATAGGGTTTGATTTTTGGGTGGTCCTATGCAGAGCCAGAAGTTGGACTCAATGATCCTTGTGGGCCCCTTCCAACTCGAAATATTCTATGATTCTATGAATTAAGCTGGGCTCACAGTTTTGCCTTCAGTTTTCTTTTTCTTCCTGAATGAAACTGCTGGAGTTGCTGATAAAGATAACTGGGCTAATGTTGAGGCTTCATCTTCTGCCAGTGTTTCACTTTATTTCCCACAATGGCACTGCAATTAAGAAACTGGGTTGCTGGCAGATATTTGAAAACCCAAGAGCTCTTTGTTCACAGCTTTGATGAGCTTTCTTAAGTGCCTCACAGTGAGCGTATTTGTAATGGGATCCACAATATGTTGTGCTTGGCCTCTTTCAAAAGCAGATACAGATACGACTTGATAACTGTCTTGAGATAACAAAAAAAACCCCACAACAACAACAACAGTTGCTCTCTCTGCATGTTTATAATCCCAAGGAGTACTTCAAGCCTTTTTGCACTGCTAAGGCTATTTCTGTCTGCATTTGCAAAACTAGAGCTAATGGAGGGTGGAGGCCAAACATAGGCAAGACTTCACAACAACTACAGTGTTTTAAGTGGTTTCCTGTCTTACATTAGTGAAAGCATGAGTGCATTTCAGTTGCTTTTGCACATGCACTGGAATCTCAGCTCTGAAGGAATTGTTTTTGAATAGCTATGTGTGATTTATCAGAGGAACAGATCAAGGAGGACTACATGGAGTGAAAAATCTGGTAACATATGGGTCAAACAGCAAGTCTGGAATTGTTATTGCATGGTATGCAAAGGATATCAATCCACAGCCTGAGTCAGGGGACCTCCAGAGAGGAAGGTGGGAGGCTTCATCCAAATGACAGAGAAGCACTCAGTGTTGATGTGTCAATTTAAGAGGAAGTTGAAAGAGCATCTGGATTGGTTTCAGAATAAGGTGATTGGTTGTTTGGTGAGGTTCCAAGCTCCAGATCTGTATGCAAGGCACCTGAGCTCTGTGCAGCAAAGAAAGTAGCTTTTTCTTCTCTTACCTGAGGGAGTTTGGGCATAAAATGGCTTTTTTTCTCTTTTATAGTTGCTTCTGGAGTTGTCTAACCAAATGTTATGGGCAGGTTCAAATTTAGGGACGTGTTTAAATCAACTGAGCAAGTGGGCTTCAGAGAAGAGTGGAAGGAGATTAAAAAAAACAGGTTCAAAATCAATTGAAAGGAGCTGCTCTGTGCAGAAATAAGGACATGAAAAAGCCAAAAAGAGCTGAAGTAAGGAAATGTTTATCTAAATGAAAATCCTCTCTGAGTTGGCAGTTCATCACCTTTGATCAGGAACCCTCAATCATTGAGGTTTTGCTGTGCAGGTTCTTGTGGTCGCCATTCTGGAGGTGTTCAAGAAAAGGGGAGATGTGGGACTGAGTGGCATGGTTTAGTGGACATGGTGAGGAAGGGTTGGTGATTGGATTTGATGATCTTAGTGGCCTTTTCCAACTTTTCTACGATTCTGTAATACTAACCATTGGTGGCAGTGGAGCAGGCTGTCTTTGATATCTGTTTGACTGCCTCCTACACCTCTGACCAGAAATGTAAGGAAAATGTCATGGGACTCTGAACAGGATGGGAACCATTTTTCCACTCCCAGCAATTGTGAACCAACCTCCAGGGAACGCAATGGCACGTGCCTGTGTTTCTTGCTTGGCCAGGTGTCAAGCTTGGAAATTTGAATCAATTTACAACAGTTTTGTTCAGAAATAGATATCCTTCCACCTCCTGTCTTTGTAATAGCCCTTGCTGAGACCTGTTTATAATGCCACCGAGGACGTGCTGTTCGAGGCAATGGTAGAAATAATCGCTCCATTGTTCAGAGCAACCTCTCCCAGGGAACTCCCTTTAACGTGACTCTGCTTAGTAATTTAGCCCACAGAGGTATCATAGGCTTTAATTAATTCGTGCCTGTACAATGTTTTGCAGATGCACTCTGAAAATACTAAAAAAAACCCTAAGCTCTCAGCTGAGAACAGCGCCGGTTTATCCTCTCCTTGCCCAAACTGTGCTATGCTAAACTATACCGACTTCTCCTTCTGCAGATTGGATGCCAACCAGACCAGCATAAAACATGGGAGAGATGAAGCTTAGTCTGCAGGAAAAGTCACAGCAGAGCACTGCTGAGGCTGAAAAATGTGTTTTCGGATTTAATCACCAAAAATCTAAAGTAAAGAGAGAAAACTTGTTTTCTTCTGTTTGCTTGCCTTTTCAGCTTCATTAATCAAAACCAACCTCTTATTTCACTTGCCGTGAAGAAGCATTTGTAACACGTACTTTTTATTTTCCAATAAAGGACGTAGCTTTTGACACTTTCTTCCCAGGAGGGCATTGCTAAAACCACTGATGTGTGTCATGTATGCTCTATTCAGCTTCCTCCTTGTTTTGCTACGTATGCGAAAATGAGCACTCCAACTGGAACTGTCTTAAAACCTACAAGTGTGAAGACCACGAGAAATACTGTACAACCACATACAGTGCTGCTGATCTTGGTGAGTACTAGTAACACCTCAAGAACTATGTTTTTTGTCTCCAAGGACAGCGATGGGCAATTATTTCTTCAGGGCAGTAGTTGCTCCTGTTGGAAAGAGTTGATCACAAGGGCTTGAGGCTCACATCATATGATGTGGAACACAGATATTTTCATGAGCAGACCTCATGATCTGGAAGCTCATACCCATGCTTGGAAAGGGGTTAGTCATAAGGAATGTAGTTTTAGAAATTAAACATGCGTTGACAGTGATTTTTTGCTGTTCTGCATGAAGCATGGCATGGATTTCTATCAAGGTCTTTCTAGTGTTGTGCACTTGAGCCAGGTTGTGTGAACTCTCACCCAGTACTCATCAAATCTGCTGATCTCTGATATTCCTGCATTGCAAGTTAAATGCAGAGCATTATACTCCTCCCATTTTCCTCTGGTCAGGACTTGCAGGGGAATCTTACTTCACAACTCTCCTTTCTTGTCTGTTTTTCATCCAGGCAAAGACATGGGATATCGCATAACCAAGAAATGTTCTGCAGACTGTCCTGAGACCAACACAGACTTTGGCATCGTGGCCATTGCCACCAAGTGCTGCAAGACCTCCCTGTGCAATTTCAGTGGTGCCAACAGTGTGAAATTGAGTTATGCTGTGATGTTCCTGGGAACGGTCGCCAGTTTGATCTGTGTCATTAGGGCAGGACTGTGATGAGGGTTGAGGGTGGGAGAAGATGTGATGACCCAAAGGCCTACATATGCTCTTGCCAAATAGATTAAACAACATCTTTTGTCAAGTGTCTCCATCAAGGTCTATGCTATTCTGCTTTTTTTCCAACACTTCTTTTTCAGATCTGACCCATAAAATGGCATGGCAGTATAGCTCCTTTTTTTTTTTTCCCCTGATTGTTTTGTACTAATTTTCCCTGAGAAAGCTATTTTGTTTGCACATATGTGACAATTGTCAGACAAAATAAAGATTTATGTTATTCTAGAGTGTGTTTGATATATCCACACTAAGCTCAGCTTGAGAAAACAGCTCTGCCAGAAAGGGCTGCAGCTTGAATCTCTACATCACATCAAATTCCTTTTATTTTTTTAGTGTCTGGGAGTACTCTCTTGGCTGCCTTTCTTCATTGACTCAATTGCATCCAGCAGCTCAAGAAAGACACTCCATAAAGCCACATGTTCTGCCTGATCACTCAGAGCTGATGAATGAAGGTGTCAATGTGGAAAGGTCAAAGCCATTTGTGTTGTTCCCACTGCAGGCTGGCACTTGTAGCGGCAGAGAGAACTGCTTTGTGACTACAGGCACTTGGGAGTGGGGGCTTGGCAAGTTGCACTCTTGGCAGTGCTAACAAGTCTTCATGTGATCGCTGCAATGTGGATGATTTCACCTCTTAAATGGGTCTAAGTACTTTCTCAAGATGCTGGGGATGTTCAAGATAAGGACGGCGCTGTTTGAATTCTCCTCATTGAGAGGTGACCTCTGTGCTAGCTTGGAGAAGATGATGATTGGGTACTTTAGGAAAAATTTCTCCTCTGAAAGCATGGTGAGATATTGGCACAGGCTGCCCAGAGAAATACTGGAGTCACCACCCCTGGGGGTTTTCCAGAAACATGGAGATGTGGCACTGAGGGACGTGGTATAGTGGACATGATGGGAATGGGTTGAAGATTGGACTTGATGATCCTAGAGGTCTTGTGCAGCCTTCATGATTCTATGATTCTAAATGATTGCTCATGGCAACGGGATGGGAATTGGGCAGAAAGAGCTTGGAGAGGTGGTGATGCCTGATCAGATGGGGTGATCTCTTTCACTGCTGTATTTTGAGGCTTGGGAATGAGAGAGATGGAGATCCCAGAAAGGACCTGCATTCCTGGAGCAAGAAGGTGCATAATTCCTGGTGGAACACCATACAGGAGCTACATTTTAGGAAAGCTTAAGTAAAAGTAACACCTGGAAAAAACTCCTGTTTGCAGCCCAGCTGGGTTAGGGAGTTCTGCTCCATCAGTGCTCGAGGCAAACTGCTAAGGGCATGAACTTCTACAGCACAGTGAGAAACCACAGTGCTGGCTGAAGGCTGTGAAAGGCTTAGTCACTCTGTAAAGATCTATTTTCTGGGCAACAAGGGTGTCGTGGCATTCCTTGAAATATGAGATGGACCAGCTGAAATGTTGTGGCATTTCTTTTTGGAAAGAGAAAAAGAAACTTGGCTTTTGTGCTTCTCTTTAATTGCTTTCACCATCACTTTTCCTGTATACTAACCGCATTCGTTTCTGAAATTATTCTTAAGGCTTTGGGCCAACTGGAAAATCTATAAACAACATTTGAATTAGGCACCATGATTAACTTTAAAATTCATCTTTCATTTCATGAAAAAATAAATGTTTTCACCAAAATAAAGAAATTATTCATCCTTCTCCTGTGGCGACCTCAACTAGATTTAGAACAAGATAAATAAAACAAGACTAGCAAAAGACACATCCCCCTCACTCTCATTTAAATCCCTTGTTTCTTTTTCCAAAATGTTCTGGAATTTCATAACATCTAAACACTTGTAAGCTGTAATATTCTCTTCTCTTTTGCCTGCGTCCATCTGGTGACCTCTTTCTATCCGCTTGGATTCTTTTCAATCTATTTCACCTGGTATTGATAAGAGTTGAAGATAGCATTAACATCAGAGACACACATGGGGCCAGTTATAGGAGCATACAAAAACCCTGCAATACATCTTTAAAAAATACATTCTCTCCATCTCCAGATCTCAGCAGCTTGCAGGAGACAAGACATATTTTGGTTTTTGCTTAGATGAAACTACAAGGGAGGGAAGAAAAAAAGTGCCTGGCAGATCTGCTATTTCTGTACCTGTTAATGGATGCTGCTGGCTGAAATAAAACTGAATGTGGGCTGCCTCTGCAGTGCAATGTACAGGCTGCAGAATGACATTGCCTGGTGGCTGGAGCACCCTTCTCTGCTGTTACCTCGAATAGTCTGCAGTAAAAGTTCATTTGCCAATAAAGAAGTATGAAATCTCTTCTGGATTGGAGATAACAAACTATTTCAAGGAAAAGAGAGCTGCAGTCCCTAGTACGAAAGCTGCAAGCTTCTATTTTCTTCCTGCCTGGTACATTACGAAGGCATTGGCTTTCCAAGGCCAAACAACGCTCCTCCTTTGAGCTTTCTTGGTTAATTGCTGCCTCTGTTCCAGCTGAGTTTCATGCCCTACAGATTGAGAAAGCAGAAATTTCCTCACCTTAGTCACGTAAGTTTCCATACTAGGAATATTTCTACATTCAATTTACAAGACACTGGAAAGACTTACAACACCTGAAGAAGTGGGCATGCCTTTTCAATGAGATAATGATTGGAGGTGGGTCCTACTGGAAGCTCAACTATCTAGTGGGAGGTGGAAATCTAAGCAGTTTTGAGACCAAGAAAAAAAGAAAATACAACAGATGGAGAGCAGCAAGGGACAGAGTCCCTGACAGAAGCCTGGGGCACACAGGTTGCTCTGAGTGTCACGTGCAAAGGACCCAGCTGGATCATTTTTGGGACTGTGCCTCCATCCCAGTGGTTAGATGGCAGAAAGACAACAGTGGGAGGAAAAGGCAATAGAGATGAGAAGAAAATGAAGAATGATCTGATTTTGTACAGGGAGAGAAGTTGAAACGTGGTAAAAATGGAGGAATAAAGAGCACCGTATAGAAACCCAAGGGAGTATTTCTGTCAGGAGTTTAGAATAATACTGGTTGGCTATCACTCTTTTTTTCTGAAGACTTAATGAGTTGAGAACATTGATCAGGCAGCTCCTCACTCTCCATGATTTCAGTGTTTTGTCTGCTGTTGTTTTTTTTCTCCCTGACATTTGTTTCTTTGCAATTCGTGAGAAAATTCACAGCTTGCTCAATGTGATGGGGGTGGATGTTATTTTTATTTTCTAATTTAGGTGGTCATTTTCATTGCCTAGTGGAATTTATTTTCCAATAAGAGAATATCTTCCCTCATATAAAATATCCACTTTTTTGAACAGAAACATTTAGGATTTTGAACAGCAGTACTGAAAAGACTTACAGAAAATTATATCTGGTCCCCTATGAAATGCAGTGGAAGGAGATTGCTCTTGTGATCTAGCTGTACTGAGAATCCTGAGAGACATTTTGAAGACGTTTCAATCCCAATTTCAATTTCAAATTCAATCCATTTCCATATGCATTAAAACAGTGTGTGAGGATGGGATCCTGGAGGATGCAGCCTTTGCTGAGAGCCTTGAAAGGCGAGCACTCTATTCTCGCATGGACTCTGTTTTGTTTTCGTGTGCTGCTCTTCCTCCACTTATCCAGAATTAGAAACTGTTGCATACTTAGTACCAGATGAGTAATCCAGATTGTGAAATAACTCAGAAAAGAACTGGGGGGGGGGAGAGAACATACACTTGTTTAGATTTCCAACAAAGCATATTTCCCCATACAAGCACTGACACGTTACTCTCAATCACTCATCATCTGACACACTGCAACACCATAGTTATTATCCTAGCATAAAAGCAAACACTGCAGAGGTATAAAAACTGCCCCGCGTGCGCTCTGCTTATTTTGGAGGCTGCGAGAACTATAAAGGATGAAGGCTTCTCTTCTTGTCGTGCTCGTCGTTGCCCTGTGCACGGAGAGCGGTGAGTCGCCAAGGGTTGTTTGGTGCGAGCAAAAGGCCAGAGCTGGGGCAAGTCTTTGACATTGCAGGCTGAGGAAAGGATTTTGCAGCACAAATGGTAATGCTGAAGCTCATTATGCTCTATTCCATTCTTCAGGATAAGAACAGCCGATCCTTTCTGTGGGCTGCTGCTTTCCTACCAGGAGAAGTCACAGAACCACAGAACCATTTGAGTTGGAAGGGATCTTTAAAGGTCATCTAGTCCAACTCCCCTGCAATGAACAGGGACATATACAGCTAGATCAGATGCTTAGAGCCTGGTCCCAGCTGAAATGATGCTGAGGAGCTGAAGTGGGGGTTGAGATACTCTCACACCTGACACCTTCCAACCCACTCCAACATTTGGAGTGCCTCTATGTAGAGATCTGCGAGCCATGAGTCTCGGTGGAGCTCCATGAGATGGGGACTTAATTGAGGATTATACAGAACTGGAAGTGGTAATATAGAATCATTGGCAATATGGAATCATTGAATCATAGAATCATTTGAGTTGAAAGGGACCTTTAAAAGTCATCTAGTCCAGTTCCCCTGCAATGAACAGGGACACCTATAGCTCTATCAGAGTGCTTAGAGCCCTCTCGAGCCTGACAAATATTTCCAACAAGGCTGCAAATTTGACCTATAAGAAAATATAGCCTGACTTTTTTTTTTCTTGCTTATTTATTGTTTGCAATTGCAAACCTTAATCACCTAACTTGATAGAGATGTTTGTGCTGCAAGAAGATGCAGCTCTGTCTCCCATCTCTTTCCTGCAACTCCTTTGTCAATGCTTATCCCAGGTTTGGGATGGAGACACAGGGTCCGTCCTCATTCTGATAACTTTTTCTTTTTAATCTGAACATCCCTCTGACTACTTCAGGGGAAATATTTGATTTTGTCAGCTCAGATGGCTTTTGCCCTATTCTAAACCTAGAATAAATCTAATATTTCTCTGACTCAGTTGTAGAGCTAGAGAATACCTGCAAATTACCATCAATTTTAGTCCCCACCTAGCAGAGCACTAAGACTCATAGTTAATTTGAAGCTGTAAATGTTTATACTATGGGACTTCACAGGCTTTAAACTTGGCATGTACTCAATGGGGTTGAGAAACTCAAGGGCAATAAAGCCAATTCCTTCCTGCAGCTTATCGACTATAATCATATTTTTTAAAAAGATCACATAATGAGATGGCAAACTCACTAAAGGAGTCGATGAAAATTAAAACATAGGCAGCACCACTTTGCTGTGCAATGTAGCCAGAAGGCTGGTAGCTGTTACAATTAATCTCAAACTTGAATTATTTTAACGGTGCAAATTCTGTATCTGCCAGAACCTGTACTTTCTAATGCCTTACAAATGTTAATTGTTTATCCATGTGGCTCAAATTATTCACATGACAATCTTCATTGTAGAATACACCATTTCATTTAGAGCAGAGATCATTCTTGCTAGATGCAGGAAGGTTACCTTCAAGGCAGCCACATGCCTCCAGAGTCATCTTTAGTAGAATCATAGAATATCCTGAGTTGGAAGGGACCCATAGGGATCATCAAGCCCAATTCCTCATTCCACACAGCGCCACCCAAAAATCAGTAAATACATACTGGGAGAGAAACCTTACAAAAGGGTAGTTGGCAAAATCGCTTGCTTTCTCCCTCCCATGGCAACAGGGCTCTTAAATTACTAGCATTGTCAATCTGGGATGAAACAAGATTTGGGCATCCAACAAGCTCCACAGTTTCCTGCATAGATCCAGAAAGTTTCTCTTAATTGTGATTAAAGCACAAAAGGTATAACATGTCTAGAAAACCAAGACTGAGGACTCTGCTCTAGTGTATGGCTATCAAGGTGGAAAGGGTGGTTCCCAGTGGGGTGGAGCAGATATGTGCCTGGTTGCGAGTTGCACAAGAGAAGTGAGCAAGGCAACACAAGTTTTGAGCTTGGGAAAGGAGAGAGATGGTATCTAAGACATTGCAAGCCCAGCTACCCAAATTTTGTGTCCTCTGCTAGGTGCTCATCATCAAGAGATAAAAGGAGGGTAGAATATGTGAGGACTAGAGGCCACAAGAGGAAAGTGAAGGTCAGTGCTGAGTGGCTATGGGAAGGGAAAACGGGTTGTTAGCTGCAGTATGGTGAGGAAGCAGCTTCCACAGAGGCAGAGATAGATGGATACTTCTTCCCTAAAATTCATTTTTGTGGTTTCCTATGAGATATAGTGCATGCTCCGGTCACTTGGGTTAATGGTATGGATTGCAGATTCTGTTTGGGTCAGACAGATTTATTTGACCCCTGTTTGGCTCAAACAAGGGCAGAAATGCAGTTAGGACATTGCTGGCAAAGGTACCAAGAAGGGCAAAGGATCTTGGGCAAGAGAGAAGAAGGATGGAGGAAAAGAAGAGCAGGGAAATAAAGCTAAGGGAGATTGCTGGCACAAGAATAAGATGGATATTAACTGGTCACAGACAGGGATAGCCTGAGAATGAGAAGAATGAGACTAATCCCCTTTGGGTGGCATTACTGCAGGAGTGTTTGCTCCAGATAAACAGATGAGCAGGAAATTCCTGTTATCATGCAAAGAAACCTTCCCTAAGGATCTCTTTGCCATGAATGACTGCTTTAGCTTACTTGAGCACAAGCTGTTTTCATTCATTCCTATTAGCACAACACTTTGCAGATGCACTGTGTTACAGATGTACCAAATTTGTAGTATTAGTGAGTCTTTATCCTTGGACAGCTAAAAAAGGAATGTGCTGCAGCTGAGGAGCTGGTTTGCTGAGTCATGTCATCCACAGAGCCAGGATTGCTTCCCAGTGCAGGAAAGTTCCAAGAATGAATTCATCAGATGCAAGCATCCCTCTTCCCACCAAACACTGAGGTGGAGAGCTACATGGCCTGTTTCTTATTTGAGATAGGTTGTGGGAGCATGAGGAAAAAAATCACACTCAGTATGACCAGGGGACTTACTCTCAAATCTCTCTTCCTTTTAGTATTCAAGATTTTTAAAAGAATTCAGTGTTGGTCCACCTGTCTGTTCTGAGAAAGGATGTATAGGCCAGGACTTTTCAGATAACTTGACAGGGATACAAAAGAGAGTGGACAGGAATCAGCTGGTTTCTTTTCATAAAACAGCTATTAGTCAGCAAAAAGAGATGGGGAGAGGTGTTAGAAATTGGGTTAGAAAGAGACCACAAAAGCCACATGCTTCTAGCAGTAGTAGATTGGGGAACTCTTTCCAACAAACATTTGTGATGCAAGAAGTTTAAATGGATTCAAGTGAGACTCAAGTATCCAGAAGGGATGTCCCTAGAAGATTACTAAATAAGCAAACCACAAGAATTAGAACTTAAAGCAATTTTGGTCCCAAAGAGCAATTTTGGTCCAAATTTGGATGCCTCCTGTGACTGTTGACAGATCTTCAGTCTGGACTAGCACCGCCAGTTTTGTGTTCCTATGAATATTTCTAGAGATGAGTGATGGATGTTTGTGTGCTTCTCTTGCAGCTTTCTCCTTGACATGTTTCTCGTGCAAAGATGCAACTTCCAACATACACTGTCTCAGTACAACCACGTGTGCTGACCATGAGAAGTACTGTCTAACGACATATTCTACTAAGGGATTCGGTGAGTGTGAAGCTTTTTCTAGGTCTCTCTTGACAAAAGAGGTTCAAGATTAGGCTGACTACAGGTACCCTCCCATCAGGAGATGTGACAGAAGAGTTAGAAGGATCATGTCACAAAGACATTAAATATTACTTCGGGTGTGAACTCAGCTAATTCATTTCTGTCACAATATATCATAACAATGTGTGTAAAACACACCCAGGAGAGGGGAATGATGGAAAAGAGATTTCTTTGCACAACAACCTTGTCTAATCTGTAGATATATTGACAGAGTGTTGGAACTAGAAAAGACCAGGTGCTGTGGAAGGGACAAAGCCAAGGCAAGATGATGACGACATCTTCATAGAATCGTGGAACCACAGAGAATCATAGAATGGCTTGGATCAGAAGGGACCTCAAAGATCATCTAGTTCCAACACCCTTCCATAGATATGTTTGCCAACTGCTAAATCAGGCACTAAACCTGGGCCCTATCCAACCTGGCTTTGAACACTTCCAGAAATGGGGCAATCTTGCACTAAACAAATGCATTAGATCTCTGAATTCATGCTTCAGGTTCCATTCAGCTGGGCCTGAACATGGCACAGGAGCCTTAAAGTCAAGGGATGGTCACCATAGGTCACCTATAAACAAATAAATGATGCAGTGTGCCAAAGCCCAAAGGAAAACCATCAGCATTCAGTATAGAACAGTACATTCCCCAGTGCATATTGTGCAGACATTCTATCACTTATTAAAAAAACCTGACTTTTCCCCTTGTTCTCTCTCTCCCACTTCAGGCGATGACCGTCAGCAAAGTATTACCAAGAGATGTGCTGCATTTTGCCCAACAATTGACCTGAATATAGGGATTGCAGGTGTTGCCACTAACTGCTGCCAGACTTCCTTGTGCAACATCAGTGGGGCCAGCAGTGTGAAAACCAGTTACACCATGATAGCTGTGGGTGTCTTGGCCAGTCTTGCCTGCATCTTCCGCCTGGGGTTCTAAATGGGATGGGAGGAAAGGAGCTACGTGGCCTTGCACTGCAAGAGTTCAGTATCTCATCTGTACAGAAGTTTCTGCCAGGGTGAATGCCATCTTGTCTCTTCAACCTGGTGTGTCACATCCCATCAGTAAATATTTTTACTCTTTCCATGCTCTGATGGCCATGCACAAGAGCATGACCCTACCTCAGAATGGTGTTTGGAACACCATGTATGCTCTTTACCATACACAGAGTACCATACAGGCACCATCTCTCCTATTACACAACTCTGTAACTCCATGCATTTTTCCCCTTCATTTTGGCCCTACCATTCTCCTGTGCCATTTTTCCCTTTATACCATTTTCTCCCGTTTGATATTAGATTTGTTAAACAGAAGCTGGGCACAATAAAGTATTATTTTAGTCTGTTGTGTGAGTGTGTGGTATGGCATATAGGGTGCAGTGGTTGGGTGCACCCATGTTACCAGCAACAACTTTGTCTGCAAGTTGAATGGAAATAACACTGAAATATATTCCATTCACTTTGCATTCACTTTGGGAAGCCTCTTCTAAGGTTTTCCTTCAATGTGTTGTTTTCTTTTCTTTTCTTTTCTTTTCTTTTCTTTTCTTTTCTTTTCTTTTCTTTTCTTTTCTTTTCTTTTCTTTTCTTTTCTTTTCTTTTCTTTTCTTTTCTTTTCTTTTCTTTTCTTTTCTTTTCTTTTCTTTTCTTTTCTTTTTGTATTGGTAGAAGTGTTATTTTGTAAGTCTATTTCAGAGTAAACTCAATTCTATTTAACTTGCTTTCAATTTCTCTTCTGGGTCAGCTGGCGGAAAGTAAATGGCTGCTGAACTCTTCAGCAGGCAAACAGAGGGGACAAGGTAGGACTGAAAATGAAGGGATCTCGAGCATTACATTTTTCTTAAAATGATTTAAGAAATTACTTCTTCTAGTAGAAGTTGCTTTATAAGCATTATGGATTATCTTGAAAAGAAAGAAAAGTAACTAGAGTGGTGCCTAAAGGAAACTCATCAGAAAAAAACAGGTGGTTTCTACCCTGTGTGTGCTGGAGTGTTTAACAAATATTAACTCTGAGGACAAATCTCTTATGTTTGCTAGTCAAGTTTTCTACCTGTGCTAAAATTGAAGGAACTTATTCCCCTTTGCTGACCTTCCTTGTGGATAATAGCTGTGAATAAGAGAGTTGCTCACTGAAACTCTTTCAGAGTGAATCACTCAATGCTGAAATGCTTTCTCCTGAGCTGGAGAAGCTTTCCATTAGGATTACTCCATCAAAGATCTCCCAGGGTAATTAGCTGGGTGCAGCTCACCCAGCTGGTTCTGTCTCCATAGACTCACCACACAGGGAGAGCAGCTGTATATGTTGCTCACTCAATTGGGACTTGCTGAGAACAGAGGAATGGCAATAGTGAGAAATATCTGGATCTTTATAACAGGTTTGCAAAGGAAATGTGGTCTTACAGCCCCAGCTTACTCAACCTGCTCCTGTCCCTTTTTGTCCATCCTTCCTCCCTTCCATATCTGACTACATACTCTCTAGCTATTTCCTAGTCTTCCTTCTTCATCCAATGCCAGCCTGGACTTTGCTTCCAATATTTATTTTCTATCTAGAGATTCATCTCACTTTTTTTTTCTCCATGGTGCAAATCCAAGGTTGGCCAAGGATAATTCATCTTTAGCCATAAGAGTCTTTGCTGTTCCTATGTTTTCTACTGCACTGCCATTCTTCAACTGAGCTGGCTCCTGCCTTCTATCCAATCTACTGCCTTCACCTTTCTTTCCATCCTGCTAAATTTAAAGATACTTCTGTGGCATATACATCTGAATATCTTGAACAAGCCAAGAACTTCTGTGACCACACTCTGCCCTCAAATGGCCATGCTCTGCCCCCAGTCTTGATCATATGGTTGTGAAAATCAGACTGAAGTAGTCTCCAGTCTTTGCTATCCCCAGCCTTAGGATTTCTTAGGGACAAAGTTAGTTGGCACAGGCCAAGATCAGCCTGGGACAGTAATAGTGACTGCACTGATTGCAGGACATGTCTTGTCCTGGTGAACTTGGGAATATAAACCTGTTCTTGGCATCAAGGTTTAAAAGAAGGTAGTGTTCTATGCTACCTGAGCTTGGAAGGTGTCTCTGTTTTGGGTTCAGAGGAAGGCTGGGACCTGAAAGAAAAATGTGTGGGCAAAAGATCTGAAGTCACATCACAGAACCTGCTTCTGCCATGCAGGACTTCATGCAAGATTGCATTTTTGATGGGTTAGTGCTTGGACTAGATGATCATAGTGGTCTTTTCAATCTTAATGATTCTACAATTCTATGATCTATGTTCTGCTTATGGCTGTTGCATGGAGGAGTTATGGACAGCACTGGGAAGCCAGAATCCTGTCCCAAAGGGAGCAGCTCCACTTGTGGGCCCCAGCCTGCCTTCATCTCACCTTGTTTCTCCCTGTTCTTTACTATGAGATTGGTAAGGTGCTGGAACAGGCTGTCCAGAGAGGTTGTGGATGCCCCATCCCTGGAGGTGTTCAAGGCCAGGTTGTATGGAGCCCTGGGCAGCCTGGTCTAGTATTAAATGTGGAGGTTGGTGGCCCTGCCTGTGATAGGGGGTTGGAGATTTATGATCCTCGAGGTCCTTTCCAACCCAGGCCATTCTGTGATTCTGTGTGATCCTGTGACCCCAAATGTTTTACATTCTGTGTTGCCCAGCAACATAACCCATCAAGACTGACCTACATCTCATGTTACATAAAATGTTCCTTATCTGGAGATGGGAGCAGCAATTGCCCTGAGGCACAGGAGGTCCTTCCATAGTAAAGCCTTCTTGGCAATAGCTCTTGTATAACAGGAGACTCCTCTCTGCTAGCCTGCCTGAGAAATCCTGATTTCTTCCATGCCTAATTTCATATCTCCACCCAGTGTTTCTATTTGGCTACAGTGACTACACACTTTTCCCATGGGAGCACCAATCTGCCCTGCAGACATTTGAGATGCCTTGAGGGTTCTTGGGAAGACTGGTGCCTCACTCAAATAGCTGGGATCGCTCCTGGTGGAATTGGCTCTCTCTACATGGATTACATAAAAGCTTGGTTTACAGTGCTCTCAGTTACAATGCCAGGATCTGAATCAGACAAGGAGACCTTGCCCTGACTAAATCAGGCATGTGTAGGAGGTGATTTGACTTGGCCCTTGTTTTCCCTCAACTCAAGGCTTTATTGCCATTGATACGGAAATTTCTATGCTGCCTTCTGCTCTCCTTGAATGTGTTGTCCCTATTTTTCCCTCACAATGTCAGTCTTCTTCCCTTATTTGTGCAGATCAGATCGACAAGTGCACCAGGGACAAAGGAGGAGACAAGGTGGGTGTGTAAGATCAGAGTAAGGTCTTCAAAGGGTCTAAAATGCTTCTGAAAACCATGACAGGTGGCGAAACCAACCTTTCTTCAAAATTAGCTTTAGCTCTATTGACATATAGACTACTCATAGCACCATTCTGAGGTCCATTTTAGATTTCCCAAATGGGTATCGATGAGATCATTCTACAGAGGTGACTCAGCCTCCATAGTTATTTTGATCTTCCTCAATCTTTCTTCCCACTTGGTGCCCCTGATTGGCCAGCTTCAGGCCTTCCTCCAGGCTAAGGTCAGCAGGAGATGCTCGCTTCCCCATTCTGTGTGCTTAATTGTTGTCTCTGACTGCTGTGAGTTTTGTAATCTGTCCTCTTGGGAAATAAGGAATCATTGTGACTTAGTCACTGGGCTGCAAATTAGTTCTCTCTAAATGCTGGGAAGAGAGCATGCTCCAGCATTGTAATAAGCCCAGGGAATAGCAAAGACTTTAATGTCTTGAGAACAGCTCCCAAATAACTGTTTGACATACAGCAGTTTCCTACTCAATTTTCTCTTCTTAAACTCAGTACACACTTGTTGGCAGATCTTAGCTGCACTTGATGACTAATAAGCTAGATCTGATAAAAGGAGTGAGCCAAAATCCTATTGCATTAAAGTTCATGTAGAAACAAATGGATGTTGGCAAGATTTGCATGATGGGGTTGAAGTATTAAGTCCTGAACAGTAGACCTCAAATCAAAGCTGACCTCTAAGTGAATCTCACAACCCAGCGTTACATATCATCAGCATCTGATCATTAGTGAAATATGTATGATAATTAGTGAAATGTGTATCTTGGACAAAACATCTCGTTAGCCAAAGATGTAGCTTAGATAAAGCACTATGAGAATGAATTAACCTTTCCTTGCTTAGAAGCAGTGTCAAGGCCAACTAGTACAAAAACTTCCTTAGTTTCTCCTTGAGCCCTGGCCAGGCTTTAGGTGCAATCCAAAGGAAAAAATGAAACCAGATGTTTCCGCCTGTCATGTAATCATTTTTTGTGCAACAATACAAAAGATGGACCCTCTTCTAGCGAAGCTGGAGACCTTGCCTACAAGTGGAAACCCTGAGTATTGCTACCGTCATGTAGTAATGGTTAGATGCATTGCCTTGATCTTTATTATTCTGGCTGTATCCTTTCACTTATTATCCAATTGCTTTAAATTTAAGCAGAAGTAAACACACTTCTTTAACGTGGCATCTGTGACATTTGTGCTGACCCTATCCACTGGCAAAACAAGGGTCTGTGGCAATAAATAGAGCAATCTTTCATATGTGGAGAAAAGGTGAAGAAATACACAGAACAAAAGTCTATGGGATAATTAATAGGAGAAAAACAAAGGGGAAATGGTTGCTTCCTTTTACCCTCATTGCAAAACAACAGCAGAAAGAGACACCCACTAATTATGAACAACAACCTGTTTATAAGACACAATAAACTTGATTGCCTCCTGCAAAGCAAAAGGTTTAATCTGATCTTTACCAGCACGTCCCCTGTGAACCTGACAAATCTCCAACACCATGATAAGAGATGAGTATTTTGACATTGGTCTTGATTAACTCTGGAATTCACCACCCGGTTATGCCATTGCTGGAGCAGTATTGGAAAAGCCTGCAAAGTGTCAGTATGTCATGAGGATAAGGAAATCATCCAGCGTTAAACGATTCAGACACGAAGGAAATGACACCTTGTGTCGCAAAGGCCAATAAAATATTCTACTGATGGCTACTACAAAAAACACCAGCTGTACTATTCCATAATTGTCAGAAAAAGGGGGTTTTGACAACTTGTTCTTTTGTGCGTTCTGCTCCCTGCTGTGCAGGACAAGTCTCACCACGGAGAAACACTAAAGTAGAAGCACGAGCTCTTACAAGACACATCCTATTTCCCAGAATGTCAGAAAATGATCTTAAGAAATTCAGAGGAGAGTTACACAGAGGAATAGAGAGAAAATGATTTATTTAAGAAGAGAGATTGAAAAAGAGACATTGTGAGAGATGGCTTTTTTTTTTTTTTTTTTTCAAATAGATTGGGAATTCCAGAGTGACAATTTGTGGTATTGTAAATAGAGGTCTGATTTCCAGGAAGTGCTGGATGTGGAGAAAAGCAGACTCTCTAAAAGATGCCTAAAATAGAAGCAAAATGTCATTAAATAAAACATTTATGGAATTTCAGAAGGTATTCAAGAAATACAACGAAGAGAGGAGAGCACACAGGGATTAACTGCAGCTAATGGAAAAAAAAAATGATAAAGAAATGAAGGCTGACACAAAAATTTGAGAAAAATATTTTGTGAATAGCCATTATCCAACTTCATTTAGTGTAACGTTGACTTTATTGGAGCTATATCGGCGTGGGTGTGAGTCTGGCCTTCTGGTTCTGTGTAACAATTAAGACAACGGTATGAGCCCTGGAAAAGGGATTACAAAAATGCACTGCCAAGACTGTTTTCCTTTGCCTGCAGGCTCCGCTATTTCATCAGTGCAGCTGCTGCTTCTGTGGAAAGACAGGAGGAAGTAAAGGCAATCAGAGACAGAAGAGACAGCCCCCATTTCCCATTACTCATTAGACTGGAGGAGCAATAACGAAGGTGCTAAAGGGACTTTTTCCCAAGGTGCTATCGTGCACCATGGGCTCCAGCATGGAGAACTCCCACACGCACCTTACACACCCTTGGGTTGACTTCATGCCTGGAACCTGTAAAACTGCTGCTGTTCAAAAGGTATATAACCTGTCCTCCAAACACCTTCCCAATTGAACTGAGAGGATCTGGTGGAGATGAAGACTACTCCTGCTATCTTGCTGGTTGCTGTCCTGTGTGTGGAGCAAGGTGAGCCTCTAATGCTGTTACCAATGAGAAGATGGAATTTAGGGAGCTATCAACAGCTTTGCAGTATTGCAGCGCCTCAGCCATGCTACTGCCAACTTCCAAATATACCCTGATTAACACTGAGCTCTCTATTTGCTGCAGATATAAGATCCTGATTAAGTAATTCTTTCCAGCAGGCAGTACTGAGTGATATAGTCCTATGTTGCTACTGTATGCTGGGTTATATTCATAGAGTGGTCTACAGTATCCTTCTCAGCTATGCAAGTTGAAAGTGCCAGAAGACATAAGAAGGCACATTTTTTATTCATATTGGTTTTAAATATTTTACATTCTTTTCCATGCTGCTGCTTCTTTCATTGTAGGGAGCCATGTGCTGTGTCACATGTTTTGTTTGCTAGGAAATGCAGCAGTGAGGATTTTTATAGGTGAAATCAGAGTCAGAGGTGAAAGAACTTTTCTTGCATACATAATGTTAAAGGCATACTTCTTCCAAAAGGAAGCCTGAAGTATTCTAAATGTGTGTCTTCCTTCTGAGACTGATCCATGTGTATTGCTGCTTTGCTACTGGCACTTAGGAATAATGATCAGATTGCCAACATCTCCCCACGCCCGATGGTTTCCCAGAAACCATGATACATATCTAGCAGGGGTTGAGAAAGAGGCATTTAATTAATTCTTGCTCTCTGATGTATCAAACCTTTACTCCCACATTATTCTGGCAGATGGCTCTTCAGTGTGCCTGAAAGTTTTGGACGGTTTTGGGGTGAGGAAAGGGGTATGTAACTGTACAAAAAAAGATGACTTTGTGTTCAGTCCTGAGTGATGTGAGATCCAAGACTCTAGCAGAATACATTTCATTGGCGTACTTTATTGATCTAGTGGGCTGGTGATGTTCTATGCTGATATTAGCTTGCAAACAGACGTGAAGACAGCCTTTTATACAGCATCTTTCTGTAGACCAGTCTAGATCAGAGAAAGCTAGTAATTCTAACTCAAGACTTCTACACTCAAGAGTAAAAGATCACAACTCTCCATACTAATACAAAGGCAGTCTTGGAGACAACCATTATTTTATTCTTCTCATGTATCTGGGGTTCCATTCCATTCCTGTGTCAAATTCTGATCAATCTGGTCTCACAGCCCAAAAAACATGGTCTGTTCCATTTGTTTCCATGATCTCAGCAGTATAGAACATACGACCAGAAGAAATCTTAAAAGGTCAAGATCCTTTTCCCACTTATGCTGGGCCAGATCAGGAAGATGTCTGTCAGATGCAGCTTTGAAAGTTTCCAAAAAAGAAGATAAAATAGCCTAGAACTGCTCAGACACTTCTTCCTTCAATGAGCTCTGATGCTGGGCCAGATCAGGAAGATGTCTGTCAGATGCAGCTTTGAAAGTTTCCAAAAAAGAAGATAAAATAGCCTAGAACTGCTCAGACACTTCTTCCTTCAATGAGCTAATCTAAATATCTAATGACCATCTCTTTTTATGTAGTTCTCCCCTGTTTTCACCATAGGGAGTTTATTACCTTCCATGCAGCTTATTTTTTCTTCTTTGAAGAGGGTTACTGTGTCTTTCCTCAATGTTATCTTGCTTTGACTGAGAAAGTTAAATGCTTCAAATATTTTTTACAAGGCTGTATTTTCAAGATCTCTGACCACTTCTCCTCCCTCTCCTCTGGTCTCTCCAAGTGCTCTGTATATTTTTTGAAGTGCCACATACAGATTTGGACATCAGTGTTTCAGCTGAGGTCTTGACAGAGTGGAAAGGCCACCTTGCATACCTTCCACATGACATTGCTGCCTGTGTTCCTTTGAGTGATGTTTGTTTTCATTGCTATAATGTGACACTGTTGGTTCCCACTGTTTACATTGCCATTCTTAATTGTAACAGAACCTGTTGTTTCTCATCCTACATTTATGGGGTCAGTTTTTATCTTAGTACAACATACTTTTCTTTATTGAACCGCATGCATTCTTTTTTTTTTTCCATTCCTTTGTTACATCCACAGATCAAAATCACCTAGAACTCTGCTTACAGTACATTTTCAGTGATTTTCCCCCTCCCCTCCCCTCCCCTCCCCTCCCCTCCCCTCCCCTCCCCTCCCCTCCCCTCCCCTCCCCTCCCCTCCCCTCCCCTCCCCTCCCCTCCCCTCCCCTCCCCTCCCCTCCCCTCCCCTCCCTCTCTCTTCCCCTCCCTCTCTCTTCCCCTGATTTTCCCCCTCCCCTCCCCTCCCCTCCCCTCCCCTCCCCTCCCCTCCCCTCCCCTCCCCTCCCCTCCCTCTCTCTTCCTCTCTCTTCCCCTCCCTTCCCTTCCCTTCCCTTCCCTTCCCTTCCCTTCCCTTCCCTTCCCTTCCCTTCCCTTCCCTTCCCTTCCCTTCCCTTCCCTTCCCTTCCCTTCCCTTCCCTTCCCTTCCCTTCCCTTCCCTTCCCTTCCCTTCCCTTCCCTTCCCTTCCCTTCCCTTCCCTTCCCTTCCCTTCCCTTCCCTTCCCAATCTTTCCTCGCTCTTCCCTTCCTTTTTCTCATAGAATCATAGAATGACTTGGGTTGGAAGGAACTCTGTTGGGGGAAGGGTTGCCAACCACTAGATTAAGCACTAGATCAGGTTTCATAAGGTCCCATCCAGTCTGGTCATTAATGTTTCTAAGGATGGACCATCCATATCTTTTGATGCAGCCCTGGACATAGCTGGCCTTCTGGGCCACATGCACACACTGCTGGCTCATGTCCCACTTTTCATCCACCAAGACCCTCAAGTCCTTCTCCATAGGGCTGCTCTGAAAGACTTCTTCTCCCCGTCTGTATGAATGCCTGGAACATAAGTGCCCCAACATAAGTGCAACACCTTGCATTTGGCTTTGTTGAACCTCATGATGCTTATAAGGGCCCACCTTCAGATTTATTCAAGATCCCTCTGCATGGCATCCCTTCCTTCTTCTGTATCAACTTGTCATGGTTTTATAATATTTTTATTATCAGTATTCCACATCATAACATCATGTAGTACACTGGGAGTTACAGATGCTCCACGGGTCCCACCCGCCCCATTAGTCACGGAACTGGGCTGAACCAGCCCATAAACTGTTTACACAACTGCACCACTTGGCTTGGTGTCATCTGCAGACTTGCTGAGGATTCATTCAATCTCATCATTCTATGTCATAGATAAAGATGTTAAAGAGTATCAGTCCCAAGACAGACAGCTGGGGACACCAGCAGTCACCAACCTCCACCTGGCCATAGAGCTATTGACAACAACCCTCTGGCTATGACTATCCAACCAATTCCTTATCCACTGAATAGTCCACTCTTCAAACCTACATTTCTCCAATTTAGAGATAAGGATATGGCGTGGGATCATGTCAACGGCCTGCACAAGTCCAGGTAAATGACATTGGTTGCCTTGCTTTTGTTCACTGATGCCACCACTCCATCACAGAAGGCCACCAGATTGGTCAGGCATGATCTTCCCTTGGTGAAGCCATGCCGGCTGTCTCAGATCACCTGCTCATCCCCCACATGCCTTAACATCTCCTCCGGGAGGAATTGTTTCATGACCTTCCCAGACAGAGATGAGACTCACTGGCCTATAGTTCCCCAGGTCCTCCTTCCTTCCTTTATTATAAACAGAAGTGATATTTCCCTTTTTCCAGTCACTGAGGACTTCACCTAACAGTCACATGATCATCAGGAACTTCTAATTTAATAGTTTCTCTGAACTGCATTGCCCTTATACTTCTTTGTAGCCAACTTCTTATCAGGCAAAACCACACTCACAATAATGCGTCCTCTAGTTGCGTTCTGCCCTTTCTGTACTGATAGTGTCCCCACATCTACCAGGAGCTTGGCAAGCATTTTGTGCTGATTCACTTTCCAAAAATATCTGTGTTTTTAAATAAACTAATCCCCTCTCCTACACACACAGACACATATTTTGCTCTCGGTGATTTTGAAAGCTCAGAATGCAATCACCACAACCAAGTCTACAAATCAGTTAATCTGCTGAGCTAGGATCTGGTTTCTCATGTACATTGTGTTTCTGTTTTTTGTTGTTGTTGTTGTTGTTGTTGTTTTGCTGTTTTTATTTTTCTCTCCTTTTATCATCACTTTCCATAGGCTTTCATTTTTACCTTACAACCTTCTGTATCTCACAGCAAGCATAAGCATCCTTGACAGACAGGACAACTCATCGTTGTCTGCCTGTGCTGCTGGTCATCTTCATCTGTATTTCAGACAAATACAGTTAAACCATTCTTTTGGTTAAGACTTCCTATTTACTGTCTATCTTACAGCAGTTTGCAGAAGTTCAACAGAGCATCTAACTGCTCTCCCCAGGCTCCTTAGGACTGAGGTTAGGCCAGCTCAGTTAGTGGTGTCTGACCTCAAGAAAAGATACGTGACAGCACTCTCCAATACGACTGAAAGAAAAGTAGGATACTAGGCAATGTCCATCTCCTCAAAATACTTCAGGACTCAGGCATTCTCAAGTTTTCCATGGCAAACACTTTTGGAGAAGCAAATAAGCAGTCATTGACAATCAATGTGAAGGATCTCTCAGGATAGAGAAGCTTTTGCTCAGCAATAATCTCCATCATAAAAGTCTCCCAAATCCTTGAATTCCACTCACATCTACTGCTGCCAGAGATTGCAAACAGATCAATAATACTTCTCAGTCTGAGACATATGAGACAGCGGGATTTAACATTGCTGCTACAGGTCAAGGCATAAAGCAAGTCACTGGTCATCTACACATGAGAATTTGTCAGGATATAACTAGGAAAAATGTAGATATTTAGATTGCAGGTATTGCAGTTCCTAAACCACAAAACGTGCTCCTTTATTCCCCCCCCCCCAGGTTATCCATTTATGTGCTATGTGTGCCAAGAACAGGAGTCCAACAAGGACTGTTTAACCATTTCCATGTGTGCAAAGGAAGACAAATATTGTGTGACTGTCCGTGACAATGTTGGAACAAGTAAGTTACTGAACAACTCTTTATTTGTGCTGTAGGAAAAGGAGTCCTATGAATACATGCCAGTCACAGCCACATATGGAAACAATAGACCCAGTCAACAATTGTTAGGAAACCCTGCTGTTCCCTATTGCAAACACTGCAGTGTTGCTTGATATTGTTATCAAGAGTTGGGGAAATGCTGCCACCGTGTATAGGAACACCAGTTAAACCATAATTCTGGTTAAAACTTCTTATTTATTGTCTATCTTGGAGTAATATGCAAAAGTTCAACAGAGCATCTGACTACTCACCCCAGACTTTTCAAGGTCAAGCTGGACCAGGCTATGATCTGGCTGTAGATGTCCCTGTTCACTGCATGGGAGTTGGGCCAGATGACTTTTAAGGGTTCCTTCCAGCTCAAACGATTCTATGATTCTACGATAATTTCTCTTTAGAGACAGATATAACTTGGATCCCAGAGCAGTCATTCATCATATATCAGCAGTATTGGCATGGCCAGACTGCTGCTAGTCCTGAGAGGACATATTTGCCTTGGGGACCACTCCCTGGCCTCTTTTTTTTTTAATAATCACCACTGCAGATTTAGCTAGGAAAGCATTATAGCAATAATCCTTGCACTTTATTCTTTCTTTTTTTCCTTCCCTTCTCCTCTGCATTAGACTCTGACAAGCCTAAATATGTCATCTCTAAGATGTGCTCTCCAACGTGTCCAGAAACAAGTCAGCAACAAAACCAAGCCCAACGGAATGTTTCATGCTGTGAGAAACCATTGTGCAATGTGAATGGAGGCAGCAGCAAGCAAGGCAGCTATGCAGCGACGTTCCTGGGTGTCCTAGCTAGCATCACTTACATTTTTGCCTGTGGACAGTGAAGGCTTAGGAAAAGCACCCTGTGTTGGCATTATTGTCTAAAATAAAATTGTGTTACACCGGGATAATTACTGCTCTAAGAGCTCATGACTTGCAGATGAGCTTTGCCTGGGATTTTCAAGAATCTCAGTAAGTTAGATGCTGAACTCCCATTGATTTCCTAATCCTCCTTGAACCTGAAGTGTCTTCAGACAGTCATGTCATCTAAGAAAACACGTAAAAGACCCTTTTGACATGTTCAGGCTTCAAATAGTTACAGCTCTGAAGGCAATCTTGAAGACATACTTTTTTCTCTTTGAGTTTTTGAACACCATGCGGAATAGCAATCCACCCTGCCAGAAATACAGGTAATAGTTCAATAGTCAGCACAGTGGAGAAGTTCAGTACCTTCTTCAGGTCACAATATGTTGGTTAACAAACATCAGTTCATAAACAAGAAAGAAGAGATAAATCTTATTTCTGGCAATTTCTGGAAATTCCTCCAGCCTCAGTCGTCAACAATTTCTGGCTCCCATGGTTATTTGCACTTGGAAGGGTATCATGAGCATTCTTCATCTCCCAGCTCTGACGTGCCAACTGAGTTTGGAGAAAAGGCAAAGAGGAACAAATGAGACCTAGAGAGGAGATGCAATGTCTGGTAGTGGGGAGATGGAAGGGAGAAGGAAATGGTTTGGCATACACAGACTTGGTCCAGCTGGAAAAGAAAATGTCTCCACACCTATTTCCCTTTTTTTTTCTTTCAGGGCCAACCCAACCCAACTGCTATTGCCAAACCCAGTCATTTAGAGACTGTGAGATAGCTTTAAGAAAATCATGGCTTAGAAATGATTGTGCTGGGCTTTGTTAGATTCAAGGCTCTTTGCTTCCTCCTCTCCCAGCAAGAGCTGCAGCTGAAGGGAGGCAGAAATGGCTCTGTATGAGGCCTGGAGATGTCTACGAAGAAGAGGGGCAGGCAGCTAAAGACTAACATAAATACCCAGAGCTTCCTGGTCATAACCTCTGCTGCAAGCTCACTTCTCCGGAACGAAAATAAAAAAGGGAAGAGTTGGCAGCAAGACTAGCTCAGCTAGTCTGACACCAGGACTCATCCAAACAATTCAGAGTCTTTGTTTTGTGGTTGTTGTAGCTGTTCTTTTATTTATTTATTTATTTATTTTATTTTTCCTTTCATGAGATGCTTTATTTGCTAGCTAAATGAGATCTTTTATGAGATGATTTGCCTAAAGCATTGTCTTGAAAGTCAGCATATTTTTGACTGCAAATCTGGAAGGATCCATTGTTGGTGCTGGCAACAGGATCTGGGTTTCTATAACCATGGGACTCAGTAAGATTGACAATTAATTGTAAGAGATGGAATCAACCTCAGAAAGTGGGGAACATGCATCCTTAACAGTCTGGCCAACCTGGTAAGGAATGATTTAAGCTAGGAAAGAGGGGGGAATAGGAGAGTTACAGAGAGCACCCAGATAGCAAATCAAAGTTGAAGTGTGGATACCTCCATCAAATGCTGGATTAAAGGACAGACTAACAAGGGTGACACTGTTGTGGGTGTTTGCTACAGGCCACCTGATCAAAGGGAGGAAGTAGGTGAGGCCTTTCATAGTGGAGTTCTGTATTCTTTGAGGAGAAAGCAGGGTAATAAGTAGAACTGCAGAAGTGGACTGCAGGAGGGCCAACTTTGGCCTCTTCAGGGACCTTCTTGAATGAATACTATGAGAAGTGTCCCTAGAAGGAATAGAGATCCAAGGTTAATATTCAAGGATCACATCCAATAGGCTAAAGAATGATGCATCTCCGTGGGCAAGAAATCAAGCAGAGTGAATATAAGACCTCCATGGATGAACAAAGCATTCCTGACAAAACTCAAACAGAGGTGTTTAGGGAGTGGAAGCAGGGACAGGCCATTTGGGATAGAATATAAGGATATTGTCAGAGTAGGCAGAAATGTGATAAGAAAGGCCTGGGCACATTTGCAATTAAATCTGGCTAGGGATGTCCAGGACAACAAGAAGGGCTTCTTCAAATGAATCAGCAACAAAAGGAAAACTAAAGAAAATATCGGCCCACTGCAGAATGAGGCAGGAAAACTGGCAACAGAGGATGAAGAAAATGCAGAGATACTGAAGGACTTCTTTGCTTCAGTCTTCACTACAAAGATCAGCATGAAGGAATCTCTGATTCAGGAGACCAGAGAGAAATTCTGGAGAGAGGAAGACTTTCTCTTGGTTGAGGAGGACTGGGTTAGAAATCATTTAGGCCAATTTGACATCCATATATCCATGGATCCTGATGGGATGCGAAAAAAGAACCAGGGGAGATGGTGGACATCATGGTTAATCATCTTTGAAAGGTCTTGGCAATCAGGAGAGGTGCCTGATGACTGGAAGAAAGCAAATATCATAAAGCAAGTATCATCCCAGTCTTCAACAAGGGCAAGGAAGATCCAGGAAACTACAGGCAAGTCAGCCTCACATCAGTTCCTGGGAAAGTGATGGAATAGCTTATCCTGGAGGCTGTCTCTAAGCATGTGGAAGACAAGAAGGATTCAGCAAAGGGATATGCTACACTAACCTATTGTCTTTTGTGATGGGACAACAGGCTGGATGAAGTGAAAGCAGTGGATATTGTCTACTGGGATGTCAGCAAGGCAACAGTTTCCCATGATACCTTCATAGGCAAGCTCAGGAAGTGTGGGCTGGATGAGTGGATGGTGAGGTGGATTGAAAATGGCAGGTCTCAGAGGGCTGTGATCAGTAGCACAGAGTCTTTTGGAGGCCTGTAGGTAGCAGTGTCCTCTGGGGTCAACACTGGTTCCAGTATTGTTTAAGTCATTTATCAATGATTTTGGTAAAGCCTCCTCTGAAAGTTTGCTGATGAAACAAAACTGGGAGGAGTGGCTGATGCCCCAGAATTCTGTGCTGCTATTTGGAAGGATTTTGACAAGCTGGAGAGATGGGAGGAGAAGAACCTCTTGTAATTCAACAAGGGCAAGTGCAAGGCCCTGCAACTGGTAAGGAATAACCCTATGCACCAATACAGCTGGAGGCAGACCTGATGGGAAAGTAACTCTTCAGTGAAGGACCTGGGAGTCCTGGTGGACAAAAAGTTGGCCATAAGCTCCCAACCAGGGAAGCTGGATCTTCAGAGGTCCCTTCCAACCACAACCATTCTGTGATTCTGTTATTTTTGAGATGTTTTACACTGCCAGGATAGAAAGCAACTGGTTTCTTTCCAGTACTTCAAAGGTGTTTACAATCAGGAGGGAGACAGACTTCCTATATACTCTGATAGTGAAAAGACAAGGGGGAATCATTTTAAACTAGGGAGGGTAAATTTATACTAGGTGTGAGGGGCAAATCTTTCACTCAGAGGTTGGTGAGGTGCTGGAAGATGCTGCCCATAGAAATTGTGGATGCCTCATCCTGGGAGGCATTCAAGGCCAAGTTGGAGTCCTGGGCAGCCTGATCTGGTGCTAGACCTAGTGGTTGGCAGGGAATTTGGAACCAGATGATCTTCAAGGTCCCTTCCAACCCAAACACATTCTATGGTTCTATGGCCAGCTAAAGATGCCCACCTTTCGTGTTTCCACTGTGATCTCTAGAGCCTGGTGCGTGGCCCGTGTTTTAGATATTTTATTCTGTGTCTGGGAGGGAAATGATTCTGCCAAGGGAAGGAGCTGGCAGCAATGTTACAGGCTATGGTGACCATGCTGCTTCTTGAAACCACAAACACATGCACCACAAATACCCTATGCAGAGAAAATGGAAGGCACGTCTTCCAAGAGGCCCTGCAATACATTAGATGCTCTCCAAAAACTCTAGGAAAGCTGGGCTCAGGGCCAGAGCTATTACTGTCTTTAGCATCAGACAAGTTAGCACAGGAAAGGGAAAGCAGGAGTAATTTATGCCTCAACCACTTTCACTGAATGGGAGAAAGCAAAGCGAGGTCAGCTGGCGGGGAGGGAAGGAGTCAAAGATTGAGAAAAGTACAGTGAGACTGGCAGTCTGAGGGGCAGACTCAAGTTGCCTTCCTTTTCACCACATACCCTTGTGCTGCCTGCTGATAGCACCCAAACAAATATTATCTCCAACAAGACAAAATGAACAGAGGAGTCCCTATGTCTGCCTGTCTCCAAATTCAGAGGGAACCCCTTCCTTTCTTGAAACTTTTGGATTCCACCTGGATGTACAAGGATTATGGTGATTGAACATTTGTGGGTGAAATGCCTTCAGATTTTCACTATTTTAAGTATTTTTTTAAAGGGATTTACCTGTTTCATGGCCAGTCATGTCAGTATACACTTAGCTCCCAGACTGAAAGCCCACAGCTGTGAATGAGGAGCTGAATGTCTCTCAATAGTAACTACTCAGGTAGGGTTTGTGACTGGACTTTGTCAAAGCTGATGCTCTGAGTGGGAAATCACTGAAATTCCTTGAGAGAAATAAAGAGGGACACTTAGAGTCATAGAAATGAGTTGGAATGGACTCTTGAGAATCATCTAGTCCAACTCTCCTGCAACGAACAGGGACACCTACAGTTAGATCAGGTTGCTCAGAGCCCCTAAGGATGACTTTCAATGTCTCAAGGATGGGTAATCCACCACATTTCCGTCCTTCTTGCTTGGGCATAAGCCATGAGTTATATGTTGTCTGGATAAGGTCCAAGCTCATCTTCACACTGGTAACAACTTTTCCTGGGCTGAAGAAAGGTGCAGGTCACAGATATGGGTTCCTATGGCCCAGGAGTTTGGGCACAGACTGACAAATCATCTCTTCTTCCACGGGAAGAATCAAATTTGCCTTTTCCAATGAAGCAACAGTGCATGGCCATACCCAGGATTGTGCTACTGGTAATCTCCAGCATCAACTGCATTTGTTGGCAGCAGACATCCAGATGATGCTTAGAAATGCTCCTTTAGCATAGGATCTGTTCCAGGAGCAGACACCTAGGTGATACTTAGAGGTGCTCCTGTTCTGCAATCCCACAATAACTTTGAGTTCCACACCCAGAGTTGGGAGATGTGTTTTTGCTTCCAGCCTGCAGCTGATGCATGGTAAAAGGAAGGCAGGTGGAGACAGCAACCACATCTAATACATGTTAATTGATGTGCCAACTAGCACATCAAAACCAAGAACATGAAAATGAAGCAGGCCACAAAAAGAAAAGGTGTCTTTTTCCATATGCACATCAGTAAGGGGTATTAACCAAACTAAGTAGCAACCAGGCACAGAGGAAAAGAAATCTTGCACATCGTAGCAACCAAGCTTGTTTCACCTGCTCCTTTTTCTTCAGGGTGGGAAACCGGGGATTCCCAAATGCAGTGTGCATTGTTATAAAGGGGATAGGGAAATCATGGGGAAATACTGAGCAGTCAGTCCAGGAAAGAAAACTGAAATAAAATGTTGAACAACCTGTAATGGCGTAGGAGATGTCAAGGAGATGGCAATGAACAACAAGAGCTTTGTGACAGATGGGTGTTATTCCCACCTGTGACAAGGTGGAAAAATCTGTAGATAAGGTAAAATTGGTACTTATCACATATTTCAGCGTTAATACAGCTTTTTCCACCACACCACATGACAGTCTCACAAGGAAACTAGTTAAAAGCACAAGCAAATAACTGTCGACGGCTTGCTGTCAAACAAGAAGGATGTATTAAATGGGATCCTCTGCAGCTTGCCATGGTTCTGCTATGATGCAATATTTTAATTACCGGTTTGACAGACAGAATAGAGAATAAATAGATTGAACTTGCAGGTGACACACTAGGAGAATCTGAGAAAGAGGATGAAATCTGCACGGGGCAAGCATACTGTTACTGTGAACACATCATCTGCACAAATATAAGATGAGGAAATACCTCTTCCAGTAATTTGGCATAAAAAGAAGTTGCAGTTACATTAGATCATGCATTTAACATCTCTCGTACGTGGGGAAATAGAACAAAAAAAGGCCTTGTTGGAACTCTACATCTATTGAAAAGTTGCACGCTTCACGCTGGGCAGTGTAAACTGGAGTTTCATGGGATGAGATCCTTCCAATCTCTTCCCCAGTGGGAAAGCTTGAGATGCTGCATTCTCTCCACTTTCTGCTTTAGGGTTATTTCACATGGCCACAAAGGAGTTTTTAGATAGGATCAGAAAAGTTCCTACCATCTAAGAGAAGAAAGCTAGAGTTGATTGCTGGGAGAACTGCCTCCAGCATCAGCAGATTGAGTATCATTATCCAGATGCATGATAGAAATACTGTCCTCAGCATCTCATTAGTGTCTACTGGGGAAGGAGAAAAAACTCGAACACCCTTCCAGGTCCCCTTCATCTCCCTTCTCTCCCTCCTATTGTTCATTCCCATGTAGCTGTTGAGGGTTCTGGCTACCTTTTCTTTCCTAGCCCAAAAATGTTTAGATGTTGTGCTAAGGGGTGTGGTTTAGTGGGGAAATATTGGTAGGTGGATGCTTGGATGATCTTGGAAGTCTTTTCCAACCTTGGTGATTCTATGATTCTATGATTTCTTCATTAAAGCATAATTGTCTTGTACTATTCAGGCTTGATTTTGTTTCATAGCACCAAACGTGACCCAAAAACGTTCTTCCATTGACATCATGTAGGAAGATCACTCCAAAGGATATTCAATCCCAGAACACCTCTACGGTTCCCAGCATCAGCAGTACAAGCACTAGACTTGCTGACACAGCTCTGCATAATATGAATGAGATATGGATTTCTCCTTTTTCAGCTGATTTCTCACCCAGGTAAACCCTTGAATACCATGCAGAGCACTGTCATCATGCACAATGAGGTTCATCATGCATGAAAAGAAGTTCAGTGCTGGTGCAGGAGGACCAGGAAGCAAGCACTGGCTCTGTGCCTGGTGTTCACAATAGCTCATCTGGGACCTGCCCCTGGCTCCAGGGCCTGCTCCAGCATTAGATGTAATCAGCAATTAGATAACCTGCAGACAGTGCTCTTGGGAACAAGAAACTCTGTTTCTGCAGTCTAGAGGAAATGAGTGTAATAAAACGGAGTGCAATAACTTCCGGGAGAAGAAAGCAATTTTATCATACAAAATATTCAAGCAGGTGGATTTTGCCCTCTCAAACTTATTCTTACAGATTTAATCTACTCACTTTCTCACAAGCACCAGCACATGTGTAGCCAGCTGATCTGGCCAGTGTCAATTCTATGCCACACTTAAACAAGAAATGACAGTTATGCAGTCCTCACCATACTTCTAAGGTACTTGTCAGAGCACAAGTTGATTTTGGATTTGCCTTTTATGCCCTTTGGAAGGAAATAAGCTATCTTGGCTCATTTTTCCTTTTATTTTGCCTCTTTTAACTCAAAAATCCTGAACTTCCCAGTTCTTTTGTTTAGCTTATCAGGGCATTTTATTGCTCCCATCCCATCTCCATTCTCTTACTTAAGGTCACTTTGTTGTTCTGCTTTGTTTGAAAGCAATCCAATACAGAATGGTGAACACAGCAGTAAACACATACCTTTCCTCTTCACCCTTGTGTTTCTGATTCTTCTAGGTGCCCTCACACACATGGACATATATCCAATCATATTTTAGTCATCCTGAACTTAGTATTTGTACTACAAATCTCCCGAAGTCCAGCACCTTGCCTAAAGCTTCAGTGTGATACGTTTTTGATGGAAGGGATGGGAAAGGTCTGGAATGGCTTCTTCTCTTCCCAGAACCACCAGACACGTAAGGTCGTGCTCTTGGAGAGAAGTCCCCAGGCACAGAAACCTTTGCAGAAAGGCTGCATAACCTCACTACAGTTTAAAAGATGCCAGGAATGGAAACAAAGCTACAAAATGCATCCGAATTTCAGCCAGAAAACGGAGATAGGACTGGAGATGTTATATGTACTATACAGGTCCAAGGGTCATCAAGCAGACAGGGCTGGAGAAAAGGCTCAAGTACAATGACCATCTAGAAAATGAAGCCAAAAACAGAACTGGAGTTAAAATAATGACAGCATGGCTCCAAGGTTCATTCTGGACAAGGCTGGAGATATGCATACCAGCCACATAGTCCACACAAGGACAGAAGGGTCAGGTTTGGATAGAGGAGCTGGTTTATAATGCTGGAGGGCATCATTCTAGAGCAACCTTTATTTGGAAGCATTCTGGCTGTTCTAGACAGAGACATATCCTCCAGTACACTTTAACAACAGCAATCAGAATGCAACTTCTTAACTTAACTAATGACCTCTGCTTAAAGCTTCACAGTTCAAAAAGCCTAGAATAAACAAGCAAGACAGAGTGTGAGTCATACAGAATGGAATTAGTAAGAATGCTGCCGTGGATACTGATTGGACATGCAGCAGTCAGAGAACTACCTTCACCTTAATGGTTCTGAAAAAATGGTTCTGAATGGTTCTGAAAAAGGGAAATCTGACATGTTGACACCAACTACAAACAACAGTTCATAAATCTGTCAGCCTGACTATGACTGCACGCTCCTGACTTCTGTTTGCACTGATCAGATGAAGGTCCTATTCTAATATATACTGCAGCCCAGCGACTACATACCCACATATTCAGTTATCTTAGGTTTGTCCCCATGGGTTGCAGCAAAGAGTGTCTTGTCAAGGTGATGGAGAGTATTTTGGCACTGTAGAACAGCAAGAAAGTCCAAAGAAACACCTGTGGCTTGGCTTGCCAATGAGAAATCTTTGCAAAGTGGTTTTAGCAGGTTTGCTCTGGGAAGCCATTCTCCTCCACTAGCAGGAGAAACACCTCATTTGCAAACCCCAGTGGGGTAAATGTGCTTCACGGAGACAACCATGGCCAGAGTCAGGCATTCTCCCCAAGCCTTGAAACAGAGAATATATAGTGAAGGAAACTCTCTGCATGCCACCAGCCTATGCAAATGCTGAGCAAACTCCCGAAGTGCCAGTTCAGCCCTAAAACCTTGCAGAGCTAGTAATTCCAGTTTTAATTGCTGCACTGATCCCTGCTAACCCATTCTCTTGACCCGTGAAGGAAACTGCCACTATCTCCATTTCCTTATTTTCAAACTGTCCGTTTCTCCCCAGCACAGAGCAAACCGTGTTATGCTTAACTCTAGCACTACTTTGCTTTCAGTTCCAGCTGCTTCTTTTTATCTCCCAAGGTAAAAGGATTACCTTGAGCATATCTCTTTACCTGAATTCACTTCTCTCCAGCGCAGACCACATTCCTGCTGCTGGATTTTACCCCTTCTGCCTTTTTCAGTGCCTCTGAGGACATATTTTTCCACCTTACATTCACAATAGGAACCCTACACTTCAGCAAATTCATTCAACAAGCCCCAAATCTACAAGGCTGGGTTATTCAGCAGTGTTTGGCTGTATGTTGTTTTAAAAAAGAGAACCCTGCCATGAGACAATCACAACTTTGCCATCCTCCTTACCAAGGCTGTGGTGTGGGAGATGTGGGCTTTAGATCAGTGAGTTTTCAGAAGAGCTTCCTTACCTGGTGCTTTTTCCATACCATCTACCATAGCAAATTGGTCCCTAGGCACTCTGCTCACCTGTTCTACTGGCAGCATCCTATAATTACTGCTGTCCTTACCCCATCATTTCAGTATTACTGGGATGACTCCAGATCCTGTGGTCCTGTCGAATTCTCTTCATGAAGTAATGGAACTGCTAATGTTAAATTTGTGGGGGTGAGAAAACCAGAGAGCTGTACGTGTTTGTATGTTTCTGTTGGGGATGTGTGGAGCAAACAAGACACCAAAGGAGCAGGAAGGATGAAAGAACATGCTTTGCCTTCCTGATAACCAGATGTGTGCCATGAGATTGCTCACATATGGACTACAAAAAGTCAGATTGACTCTTGCAGACAATGCCTGAACTTAGTCATTGTCACTCTATGATACTGGTATCTTGTGAGTTAATGTGACCGATGGTGCACAGAGCAACTGAATTATGCTCAAGCTATTTCAAAACTGAAACTTGACAGGTTTTGTGCATCTGAGTTTCAAACCAAAGAAAGAAACAGCACTAGCAGCTGATTTCAGTGGAAGACATTAGACCACAAAAAGACACCACACACACTCAGTTCCTGCTAGAATAACTGGCAATGATAAATAAGAATGAGCCATGAAAGAAATGAGGGAAGAGGTTTCATTGTAGAGGACTCTGAATGCACACTGAAAAGTCAGGAGCTGGAATTTCTTCTGACAAAACTCAGACTCATTTGCCAGAAAATGCTGATTCTACAGAATTAAATCCAGCTGTGGCACACAGAGTTTGTCAAACCTGCATTCCCAGACTCCCTTCAACAGCAAACTTCCCAGGCTCCCTCCCTCAGCGGCCTCTACCAAGCTCATTTCCTCTAGCAAGACTTTGCTATTTCTTTGGGACCTACAGAACCTGGGTCACAACTGCAATCCTTTTTATTGGACCACTCTGTGTTCTGAAGACCTGTCCTGTCTCATAGCTCAGAATGTCCCATGCTGTCTCTGCTGCCTAGCCTAGCACTATGTCTACATCTAATCCCACTTGGGATCTGGTAGGCAGGTCAGAAAGTTGGTTCCTTACTTGCTTGGGTCTTAGAATAATAGAATCATTAAAGTTGGAAAAGTCCTTAAAGATAATCTAGTCCATCTAGTTTTGTATGCATGGGGCTGTGCATGCAGCATACATGCAAAGAAGGCACCACACATGTCAGGAGTCTTGCATATGTTTGTGCAGGCAGGGGATCTGGTCACGCACAGAAGGAGCTGCACACACATGGCATGCAGGGCGGTAGTGGATGTATCAGGAGCACACGTGCACGCAGGGGATCTGTGCATGTGTGTTTTGGGGCCATAAATACAGCGGATGAAAAGAGTTGTGAATGCAACGCGTTGCTCACGAAAGAGGGTTATGCACGAATGAAGATCTGCATGTAAGGGGTTCCCCTGCTGAACGATGCCCTTCCTCCAGGGAAATGAAGCGAACGGGGGCGGGGTGGAAAAAGCCTTGAAATGGGGGCAGGGAGGTAAGGGGCCGGAGAAAAGCTGGTTTTGCTCTCACGAAGCCTCTGATCACTCCGCGCGCCATCCCTCCCCCCCTTCAACACCTACCCCCTTCCCGGCCTCCGGAGCGACGGAGCGGGGAAACGAAACCAGCGCAGGCCGGGGAGGCGGAGGGGGAGGGCGGCTCAGGGCTTGAAGGCGGACCGCTGGGCGTCGCCTGTGCCCTTTTCCCGCCCCCAGCGCTCAGCCCTACCGCTAGCACAGCGCGCTTGTCGTCTCTTTGCGCATCTCCTCGGCCCCATCGCCGCACCATGAAGGCGTTTCTGCTCGCCGTGTTGGCTGCGGTGCTGTGCGTAGAGAGAGGTAAGAGGGCTACCCCCGGATACCACCACATCTTCTCGAGGTCCTCCAAGCTTTTTCCTGCTTTGGGATCGAATTAGTGGGGTCTGCGTCTTGCAGGGGGTGGTCTGGAAGTTGTAGGCATGCGGGTAGCGAAAAGAGGTGGTAGTGGGGGAGGGAACGGGGCTGAGTGGTGCAGGGGGTTGGCGGAGGTTTTGGGAGAGGGAGAGAGATCTTGCCAAGACCTCTCAGCAGTGTTCCTCTTGCAGCTGGAACTTCAGTGTCTGTATTATAGGTGCGCACCTCCAGCTGTGCACGTCTGTATTTTGGAGCCTTTCCCAGTTACAGCTCGAACAAAGAGCAGGGGTGGCTCCGCTCCCTCCTTTCGCTGCAGCGAGTCGGGATAACGGCGCTGAAATGGGCTGAGATGCTGCCGAAGGGAAGGGAGGAAGGAGGATGGGGGGGGGGGGAGAGATGGAGACCTGCCCCGGTTATGGCAGATGGAGTCAAGTCTGGGCAGAACCGCTTGAGATTCTGGCTGCTGTTGTTCCCCAGCGTTCTTAACGACAGGCTGATATGGCCAGCAGGTGAGAGGTGGCACCCCCAAGGGACGGGGTCGTGTGGAGCAACGTCTTGTAGCTGCTCTTGAACCCAGGGCCAAAGTGCTGCCTGTTGCTGGGTGTGAAACTGCAAGTTGGCTAAGTTGCAGGTCTGCAGTCTTTGTGACTCAATTTCTGCCTAGCCGAACTCCGTGGGGCCATGCAGAACCCTGCGTTGTTTTCTTATGGCAGTTCTTGGAGAAAGACAGACAAAGAGCAAACTGGGAGAATTTTTTGTCATCTGACCCTCTTGTCAGAAAGCACAGACCCTCTCTCTGGCTGTCGAGGACACCAATGAGAAGAAACTAATTGTTTTCTGCCCTTCTTATATCCCCCTACTCTTGGGGTTTGTGAAGCAACTGGCAGTTTAAGCTCTGGCTCTCCATCAAAACCCAGCTGGCATGTGCTTAGACCCAGGCAAGAAGAGGTTAATGCATTCCCCCCCTTCCAGCCCCTTCCAAAAAAAACCCACTCCCACTTAAGATTAGGTTCTTCTTACCCAGGCAAAAGGCTTTGCTGTGAGTTTGCTTTATCTGCAAACATTTCCAACACATCCAGGGAGTTGTTTTTTTTTTTTTTTTGCCTGGTGTTCAAAGTGCCCCGAAGAGCTGGCATATGGTGTGTAAGAATCTCGCCTAAGAGCAATGTAAGGAAAAGAACATTTGGGTAGGGATGAATGGAGAGCTGCCGAAGCAACAGCATTTTTCAGCGTTTTTCACTGGTGCTGCTGAGCTTTGGAGTGGGCTTATAAAGGCTTTTTTGTTGTCCCTGCATTGCTCTTTGCAAGGAGGGGTTCAACCTCTTATCTGAATTATCCCAAATGATCTGCTCTGGTTTAGAAGCCCTTTGTTCCTCCAAGGAGCCAAGTGGCAAACAAATAAACACATAAATTCTTCCTATTGAAGAAAACTGCCTTTTCTAGTTGATGAAAACGAGGCTTTCTTTTTGCATTGTTCAGTCTTTTTTTTTTTTTTTTTTTTTCTTCCTTTAGCCTTGAGCTCCAACTCTGTGCTCTGTCTCCAGCTGCGTAAAATAATTCTGCTTCCCTCTTGTGCCTTTTGTCTGAAGTACGCAGCCTGCTTGCTCTCCTCACTCTGCAGTCGGTCATTTAGTTCTGTTTTGCCAAAGCAGAAAGCAGCAGTAGTTAATTAAGACTGAATATTTCCTCTCTTAAGCTATGCTGCAAGACTTACCCATCCTGAAAGGACTTAGTCTACGCTTAGACAAAGCGTAATAGACAGATGTGACAAAGGAAAAGGTGTGGACAGGACAGTGTTAAGAACGTAGATTTAGTGGCAGTGGATTTAAAGCCTAGAGGCACTTTTATTTGTACATACAAATATTTCTGATGTGTATGTATCTGTAATCTTTAAGGCATAATGAATAGTACTGCACCACTCAACTTGTGCATTCAGCATAATAAGCAAATGCTTACGGGAATGGATGTGCTACCATAATGTTCATGGGAAGTCTGTAATTCACTTAATTCCTGCTTGCTGATGATTCCCGTGAGATGGAATGAGTCGCTTTGCCTTTCTGAGCCTCAGTTTGCCATCAGGGTGGTTGCAAGAAGAAGGGTTTGGGACAGTGAGCTGAAACTTGAGAGTAGGGACATACTGAGGACAGTGGGAAAGGAAGGAGCCAGGCTTTCCTTGGATGTCTCAGGCTGATTTTTTAGCCAGTGAAGAATGCCAATCCATGGAAATGATGTTGACAGTCAATGATGGCCCTGCAATGAGTGGCTCAGTCCTGCCTTTCTCTTAGTTCTCCTCCTCTCCTAGACCCAAAGGCATGTTCCAATGAGGAATCTGCCCTGAGGCCTTGACTCAATTGGTGTCAACTGGTAATCCCAGATGCTTTGTGTAGGCTGTGACTGTGCTCTTGGCATGTTGGGATAACACTGCTTTATTGGCAGACTGATGATGATGGTTGAAGGCTCTATGAGACAGTCCAGGAAATTCCTGCTAGGGGGTTGTGATGTTGGCTTCATCTCTGGATTCAGGCCCACCCACTAACCTGCTTTGATCTGTTTCTGTGAGATTTGCTATTATGTTTTTGCTTCATTCTTTTTTTTTCCCCCTGCCTTGGCCATTGCTGGTCAAAAATCATTCTTCTGAGCACAATTGTATTTTTTTTCCCAATTTTCCCATAAAGGGCTTTTTATATTTTTTTCTGAGACAAGATTGAGAACAACCTCAAGAGGTCATGCAGGCCCATAGCAGAATGGGACAGCTGCTATCAACGTTTTTCCAATTTATTCTTCAAAATATACCACAGCAGGGACTGCCAAGCCCTAGCAAAATCATACAGGGCTTCTCTGATATCCCTTTCTTAGGATAATCCCTTTGCCATGGGGGTGAAAGGGATAAGGAGCAAGAGTACAAGGCAGCCTTGTACTTCCCCCCATCCTGAATCTTCCTCTCCTCCATTTTGCATCCTATAAACAAGGAAGAGAGAGGCAGGGCTTCATGGAAGAGTTTGCAGTCTGAATGCTCCAAAATCAGAGCCTGTCAAGCGTTGGGAACAGACCAGCTCTCTGTGTATGTAGGTCAACAGTTGCAGTGTGGATGTGATGTTCCTGTATGTAAAATACAGAGAAGATCATCTGTCCACTGCAAAATACACATGTCAATGCTGAGTCACTGGTCCAGGCTGTTTCTGCAACCATTTCCCTCCACTAAATGCTGTTTCCCAATCTTTGATTTTACATGAGCAGACCTGAAGGATATGAGAAGGGAGCTAGCCTAGTACAATCCATTCCCCTAGTGTAGGGGATAGACCACATTAGGGGGTCTGCCATGTAGGAAATCATGTTCATTTGTTCTCCCTTTGCCCCAGGTTAGAACAGTTAGTTGCCTATGCTGCCATCATACTGCTATGACTCCCTGGGTAGCAGGGCAGTACAAGTCCTTGCAGGCCTTGCTGAAATGCTGGGCTTGCTCTTGCTAGCAGATCATTTCTACCATGTGTTAGCTTGAGCATAGCCTGTGCTTTGTGTCCTGCTGCCAAAGGCACACCATGAAAAACTCAAACTTGTAGTCACATCACACCTGGGGCATTTCCCATCAGTGACCACTGCGGCAAAGGTGAGTAAGACTAAATTTCAGACTCCAGCCTGCAAGCCTGAGCTTGTTTTTGTGTTTCAGGTCTACATGGATCTGCTCTTGGTATAAACAGGCTGTAAAGTAGCAGGCAGACCTGCAATTGCATGGAGACTTTTATTGGCCAACTAACCTGAGTCTCCAGCCAAGACCTTAAAATGTACTCCTTCTGCTTGAACCCTTCACTTGGCCAAATTTTGGGAGCAAAAAGCCTGTCACAGATTAACGCAACAAGCGTGGGCTTTGGCTGGGTGCAGTGAGTGCTGAGTGTTGGAGGTGGGAGCCACAGCACAGAGATCTTCCCACTGGCCCTTTGCTAAGATGTGCCTTTTCCTTGCAGCCCACACGCTCGTCTGCTTTTCGTGCTCGGATGCATCCTCCAACTGGGCCTGCCTGACACCTGTCAAGTGTGCAGAGAATGAAAACCACTGTGTGACAACGTATGTCGGAGTGGGAATCGGTGAGTGGTGATGAGACTTTCTGCCCTTCTTAGCTGGATCACCTAGGGAGGTGCAAGAAGGTTTTCTTTCGTTTGGTTGGAGAAAAGAAAAGTGAGGCTTGTTTGCTGAGTGCCGGACCATCTCAAGGGTGTTTTATGAGGAACTTGCTGCCAAGCCAAGTCATGTTAAGGCCCACGTGCATGCACTCGTGCTAGAAGTCTGAAGGGAATTTAGGAGTGGAGAGAGAAGGTTGTTGATGAATTCAGTGGAGGGATAGAGGATTTCCTCTGCAGGAAGGGTTACCCTTCCTGCTTTTGCCCTGTGCTGACTGCTGTTCTGGTTGTTATCTGAGTCCTTCCATTGCTTTGCTCTCTGGGTGCAGCAGGATTGCCAGGAATTTGCAAATTTCTTACCAAGCATGGGCTTTTGGCAGAAGGGAACAGGCACCAGGAAAAATCTGAAGGATCTCTCAGGGAAGCAGGCTGCTCTGGTGGGTCTCCTGGTGGTATTGCCAAGACTGCATCTCACTCTGGGTTGCCTCACTTTCCTCCAGCCTCTGCTTCTGGCATGCAGGAGGGAAGACAGTTTCAAACCCAAGTTTTGCAGTCCATAATGTGGGCGGCTCGTGCATGCATAAACAGGGGCTGGAAGCTTTTATAAACCTGTCACTTGCTAACGGCTTCCTGTTTCTTGTTCTCACTGGTAAATGCAAGCTGTGCCAAGCTCAGAACACAGTGTTTGCTCGTGAATCCCTCTCTGACTCTCCCAGTCTCACCTGAGGATTGAGCTTGAATGGGACTTCTGAGATTTTTTTTCCCACCACATTTCCAAATTCTGTCCAGCTGCCTGGAAGAGGTGCTGTGTATTATGGAAAGTCAGCGGGAATGTTTATTGAGGCAAAGATTGATGTAGTTTACTGAGAAACTCAACAACTTCTATGCTGCTTGTCTTTTCAGTACAATTATTTCCTTTGCAAAATGTGATCTGAAAGCTGGAAAGTTTTAAACTCATCTCCTTTCTGCTTTTCTTCCCAACCTAAATTCAGGTGGCAAGTCTGGCCAGTCCATCTCCAAAGGCTGCTCTCCCATTTGCCCCAGTGCTGGGATTAACCTCGGCATTGCGGCTGCCTCCGTCTACTGCTGCGACTCCTTCCTCTGCAACATCAGCGGCTCTAGCAGCGTTAAAGCCAGCTATGCTGTCCTGGCCTTGAGTATCCTGGTTAGCTTTGCCTACATCCTCAGGGCTCGTGAGTGATGGGGAAGGCCAAAGAAGACCCAGCGCCCGGGGACCTCTGCACCTCTGCAACATGGCGCCTTGTCTTCCATTGGCCATCACAGGTCTCATTAGCTGATGTCTTCTCTATTGCTGCCTACAAGGAGATCTTCTACTTCTCAACAGGCTTCCAACAGTGATTGTTTCCCAGACTTTATGCTCTTCCAGTATCAGAGACCTGAGTGGCTGGGCCTAACCCTTCTCCTCCTCCTTCGGACATACCCCACTGCACTCTAGCACTTCCCGGTGGATTGTTTTGGAAAGGTTTCTGCTTTTTTAACCTGTGCCCCCAGTTTCTAAGGTTGCTTAAAACAAGGTTGGGACTCACTGAGAAGCAATTGTCCCCAGACACCGCTCACTCAAGTGTTCAGATGGTCCTGGAGGTGCCTGGCACCAGGCACCTGGAGGTGCCCCAACATGTCCCCCCAGGCATGGGGAACGCATGACCCCAGTGGAGACAAATTCCCAACCCCTGCAGCTGGAGTCTCTTTTTATAAATTTCTTCTAATCTCGGGCTGACTTTTTCTGGAAAACAAATGACGTGTACCTTGTCCCTCTGAGCTCTGTAAGTGCCAGACCTGAATAAACATGCTCCTGTTGTTACCTGACTGGGGATGTGTACTGTGTGTGTTTCCTTGCTGCCACCAGAGAGATTAGGAACACTTGAGGAAAACTCAAATATTATGCCCAGCATGAGAGCTTCTTACCCTCTCAAGTGTTTTTTGAGCACTCCATCTCAGCAGTTCACCTCTGAGCAGCGAGTCCACCTCTTCCCTGTCCCTCTCTTTTCTGAGGGCCCTGATAAAATACCGTTTGGCCAGCATGCTTCACATCTGTTGGGCATTGCTTTTTCCAGGTGCATTTTTGTGAAAAATGCCAGTCGTTGGGATCTGAGTCAACCCTATTACTCCTAACACTGCAAATTAGCCTTGTACAAGTTAGTCTGCGTGATGAAGAGACTTGGTGCCTCAATTTCCCTGCTTACAGACTTGGGATCATGATAATGGATAACTTCAATACCTGAATGAGCCAGGGCCAAAGGTCAGTTTGCAAAATGTAATGAAGTCTGAGGTGAAGAGATGAGTATTCAGAAATTTAAGTTTAAGCTGCAATCCCTGGATGGTTGACGGTGTCTGGACTACAGAAGGTGACTTCACCAAACCTGCCACATCTGCTGCCTTCCAGATCCCAGGATTTTGCCAGATCTCTCCACTGCACTGCTCCTGGAGGCTTTCAGCCATCCCATGGGAGACGTGTCTTCCTGCTGCCTCCATGTTTTACTGGTTTCCTACCTACTCTTCCTACCTGCTAGACTCAAAACAAGTCAAAAGTGAGCCTTAATCTAAGGCAAAAGCCTAAGATTCCACAGTTTGATGAGAAGTGCACTGGGCTTTTTTTCTTTTCTAGCAGCAAAATTTGATTGCAATATTTGGTACTCTTCAGCCTTGCCCTCCTTTCCTTTGATTGTGTTTCTTCTATTTTGTGTCAAAAAGAAAACGAACTCCCAAGTTGCACACACTATTCAATTATATACCTCTGTCCCCACTTAAATGAGTAATGAACAACTTATCAATGAAAGATGCGTGCAGTTGTATAGACATCTTACAACAAAAGCATTATTATGTCTTTGCTTCCTTTCCTTTGCTCCCCATCTATTAATTAAACTGTCATAGAGGCTAATGATGGGGTATACAACAGGAATGGCTGGTCATCATGAGTGCAACCCACGATTAGGTGATGAGTCTGGTAAGAACGCACGGTACTCTATTATCTCACTAGGCTTGAGATGTGCCTTCCTCTGCTTATCTCAACCTCCATCGTCATCCAGGTTTAGCAAGGCTCAATCCTGCTCAGGGTGCACTGTGATCCAGTGTCCAGACCTCTGCTATGTGCATTAGCATGTGGCAAGCCATGGAAGAATTTCACAAGGGTGGGGCAGTTAATATCCCCTAGCTTCCTTGCACCTAAGCCTTCAAGCCTCCATCCTGAAAGGGTTAGAATCCCTTTTTTTTTCAGGATAAGGTTGTTCCTCACTGCTTGGTGTGAGTAAATGCTGTAGTTCCTGTGGGATAAATGCAGATCAAAGGGATGGGGTGCTATTATGTGAGACCAAGGCAGCACCTGGAGTGTTCTACCCATCAGCAGTGGGACTCTGGCTCTTCTAGCTACCTGCTAATCTTAGTTTTGGACTCAAATTATCCTTGCAACAGCAATGGAATAGCTAGATTTAAAAGCCACCAGCATAGTTATGTCCTAATACATGTTTGTGCCTTTGCAAGGCTGCCCTGAGGCTCTCACAGCAGAGAATGCCTTGGGATAAAGCTAAGAGCAGGATTGGAAGGCATAGTCACTTCTTCCAATCATAGAATTACAGAATATACTCTACTCAGGACCACCTGAAAATCAGATGAATGGCCTATTTGTTCTTATTTTGGCATTTTAAAGTTTCCTCATAACAAGGAATTGCTTACACAAAGGAGCAAGGGAGCAGAAAGTGTGGTCAGCAGGCTATATAACCTATGTAAATGTTATATTAATGGCATTGCCAAGGCATGTGATCTGAAGGTTAACTTGCACATGTTCTTAAGCATAAAGATGGTAAATAGATTGCATATGGAGATATTTTTTTCTTCCTTTTTTCTTCACTCTCGTTTTCTGTTTCTCTCCTTGCACGGTATATTCTTGTACACTTAGTATGGAGGAGAAGAGAGATTTGCAATTTTTCCTTTCAAACACAGCTGGTGAAGATCACTTTGATTGATATATGTGCATTTGAGACACAGGGAGGGTATAGCAGCCTGTCAAGTTCAAGAGATGTAATTCAATAGTTTAATTCCAGGCATCATATGAACAGTTCTCGCTGTAGATATTTTTTTGCACCTGAATCTCCAATCACCTGAAATCATGCGAGAACCTCAGCTGTCATAAAGCCCAGAGGTAAAAAGCCTCAAAATATGCAAGTGTAGTAATTAAAAACATTAACAACATGAAGAAAATAGAGTAAGAACCGAGCATTTACAGAGCATTGAAACTGGAGGCATGTTAAACCAAATGGCTGATTTGGAGCTGGAGGGCCAGCCCTTAAATGCTTTGCATATGTTTACTTGGTTGATGGAATTAGAGATTGAAATCTTTGTGAAAATCTCAGATCTTCACCTTTTCTGACCAGAAAAAGGTTTTAAGGGGAGACAGCTTTGCTTTATATAAAATACCCTGGAGCAATTTTTACTGGAAAATTTGAACAGCTTAGGTCAAAAACTGCCCACTTTGGAGCATGCTAATGATAAAATGGTTTCATAGAATCATAGAATGGCCTGGGTTGAAAAGGACCACAATGATCATCTGGTTTCAAACCCCTGCTATGTGCAGGGTCGCCAACCAGCAGACCAGGCTGCCCAGAGCCACATCCAGCCTGGCCTTGAATGCCTCCAGGGATGGAGCATCCACAGCGTACTTGGGCAACCTGTGTTTCTGTGCTTCCATTCTGGAAATAGCTGTATTTCCAATGGCAGCTGCTGCCACCCACCACTGTGTTAACGTCACAAGGGCTCCCATTTTTTATGTATTGTCTGTACATGCTGTACACTGCAGCACCAGTGCTTTCTGCTCAAATTCAACTGGGTTTGCTATTTGCTGAAAGGAGGACTTAAAATATGAACAGTGTTCTTCCAAACACTGATTTGAGATTCTTTTCTTGCAAAAGGACAGACCTTCTCCTTTTGGAAAATAATAGACTTCATGTGACTTCCTTGAACAAACAGCCAGAACAAATATTGCCAATTGTTTGATCCTGATATGCAGAGGATGTCCTTGCTTGGTGCTGATTCATTCAAGTTATGCATTACTTGAGGTAACTTTCCTCCTGGAGACTTTTGCAATGGAGATGGCTGTGGTCCCACCAATCCTGCAGGATGTGTGGAGGTTGTGCTTTCATGCTGGAGTGAGATACAGCTGTCCATTTCTGGGGAAGGCAGGTGTGATACTCATCTGGATGCTTGGATGTTTAGAATGCTGTTACAAGACCCTCAGTCTTGTGAACTCAGTGATCTGCATGCTGAAGTTGGGTTCTTTCACTGCAGGTTATGTGGGTCTTGAGTATTTTCCTTTGATGAACTGCCTTCCCATCTGAAATGCTGTTGTTTGAGGGTATCAAGCTGAATCAGAGGTAGACATGCACAAATGCACTGGACATTAGGAAGTATTACTTTTCAGAAAGGGTGGTCAGGCACTGGAATGGACTGCCAAGGGAGGTGGTGGAGTCACCGATCCTGGGGGTGTTCAAGGAAAGGCTGGATGTTGTGTTGAAGGACATGGTTTAGTGAGAGCTATTGGTAATAGGTGAACGGTTGGACTGGATGAGCTTTTAGGTCTTTTCCAACCTTGGTGATTCTATGATTCTATGATTCTATGATTCTATAAATCTGCATTTTGCTGGGAGCATTTATGGTGCACAGTCAAGCAAAGCCCCGAGTCAACCCTGCCATCTACTGGCTTTTGCTAGACCTGATAGAGATGCTTTGAAGCCAAGATCTCACAGGTCAAGGAGAAAACCTTAATACAAATGAAACAGAGAGTCGGGACCCAAGGGTGAACTACCTTTAACCACATAATTGCATGCAAAGCAGAAAATGAGAGGCTTCAGAAGTTGATGGCGTGTATTAGTTTGTCCAACTCTGTGCTGTTAGTGTCAATTGAGAAATAAAAAGATAATAGGCTTCCCAGGTCCAACGTTTTCTGAGCACTTTTCCAGCCTCAAACCTATCAGTTAATCAAAACTGAAACACTTCATGAAAATATAATAAGGCCAATAAAGTGTTGCAGAAAAAAAAAATTAATACATTTTATTTCAGCTTTGTTGAATGATCTCATTTCACTGAGATGGTTACCAAGAAATGTGGATTTTACTAATGCATATGTGTGAGCTTTGTAATTGTGTATTACCTTTATTGTAACAGAATAAGCAGAATAAAAACATATTGATTTCTTTCAATATATTAACATAAATATACGTGTAGTGTACATTACATATTGTTTGTTATACTCTAATAAAATGATATGGAATTAATAGAAAAGTTATGCTTCGAACAGTTTCTTTTGGATGGTTCTGAGTTACAGATATTCATTACAGAGTATTGCTTTGGATTGGATCCAAAACCCAGGACTGGGAATTGCAGGCTGGCCACAAGGAGCACAGCCATGAATCTGAGCCTACAGACTTTAGGGGAGGGATAAATTTGTACTTATCATCTGAAGGCCATTGGAGTCTTTTCCCAGGGACTGCCTGTCTTGAGGGATCCTAGCCTCAGTATCATGGAAGAAGGAAATTATGTTGCCTGAGCAATGCGTAGTAAATGTAGAATAACAGCAATGGGTTTCTTAGGTTTGAAACAAGTAAATAAATATTTTTCTCTGGATAACAGAAACTGGAATTTGTCCTTCCTGCAAAAGGATCTTCTCCACTGTTCTTCCATGTTTTGCAGCCTCATTTATGAGTGCTTAGGGGATTCTGTTTCTCTAGATCTGAGAGAAAACCATTAATGTTTTGACCCTGATGTGCCAAAGCTGATTTTTCATTAAAATCCATATTCCTAGGTGAGCATCTCTGAGAGATGTAGTGCCAATATCCAAAGTGTTTCTGGAAACAAATGACTCAGGTTGTTGCCACTGTTTCAGTTTATTCGGATCCACAAACATTGGACTCACTAGCCTTCCAAGGAGATGTTGATTATGTCAAGGAAGACCTCTTGAGATGGAGGGGTAGTCTGTGGGAAACAGGTATATTATTTCCTAGTTTTGTCATGGAGGACTTGGGATAAGCATGTAGGCAGCTTGCAAGTCAAAATCTGAGGTGTGGATGCAAAATGATTAAAAAAACCCCACACAAGTGGATCATAAATTCATAGAATCATTGAATGAGGGAGGGACACTTGCTTAGCTCAGACCAGCTAAACTTGCTGGTTATAGGAGAGACGTCTATTTGATATCACCATTTGAAGAAAGAAGACAAAAACCAAGTACAATAACCCACTGGCTGTATGGTGGAACTTTGCATGTGACCACTTGTCAATGCTCAGGGCATCTATCAGGGCATGGCATAGACCATGGATAACATGTTGGAATTCAACTCCTGCTTAATTCAAGGCAGTTTTGTTTTTGTTTTGTTTTTTTTTTTCCTGAATTTTTCTCCCTTTCTCCTTTTCATATGTATATAACTCATCCTGAAGCTTCCTGGAACCAACTGAATAGGAAACTCGAGGTCTAAAAACAGTGAAAATGAAGAACTACAAAAAAATCAAGAACTACTAAAAATCTTCCCTTCGGGAAATGGGGCCAGAATCAGGCATTTGCGATTTCTTCTCTTGCCAGAAGATGGCAGTGGCAGGCCCCAGATCCTCAGTGGGACGTCCTGCATGGACCGCAAACCCACTTCTGCTAAGGGAAATGGTACAATAAGAAGCTTATCTGGAATCTGGGGAGGAGGAAAAGGTGTGTTAGCTCAGCATGCATCCCAAGCATAGAGACACCATGGCCTCTCTGCTTCTTTTTTTTGAACACTCACGTGGAGAAATATTTGTCCTTATATTGGATCAGAATTTCTGTTCCTACAGTCTGTATCAGTGTGTAGTGCTGTTTGTCCTTTTCTATAACCATCCTCAAGGACAGCCCAAGGTAATCTTCTCCCTGTCCCTCTTTTAGCTCACATGTTGTTAAACTTTCTGAGCCCTCTTTTCCATGCTGAACAACTCAAGGTTCTGTCATGGACAGATACGGGCTGTTTGGGAAGATCAGGTTGGGAAAGTGAGGAAGCAAAGTAACCCTTCATGTGAGAGAAGCTGAAATGCCTGAAGCTCTACCTCGGGATGAGTGAAGAGTTGGCTGAAAGCTGATGGGATTAGCAGGCAGATCAATGTGGGTGATGATGCAGTGAATGTCTGGTACAGACCAGGAGCAAGTACATGAGACTTTCTTCAGAAAACAGATGAGTCTAAGAATCATAGAATAGCTGAATACCCAAATTTGGAAGGGACCCACAAGAATCACAGAATTGTGGAATCAATGAAAGGCTTTAGATGGTAGAGATCTCAAGGATCACCTAGTTCCAATCCTACTGCCATGGGAAGGGTTGCCACGCATCATTTCAGGCTGCTCAGGGTCCTATCCAACCTGGCCTAGAGCATCTCCAGGGATGGGGCATCCACAGCCTCCTTGGGCAACCTGTTCCAATGCATCAATACCTTCTGTGTGAAAAACTTCCTCCTAATATCTAACCTGTTTAAAAACATTCCCTCTTGTCCTGTCACCATCCACCCTCATAAACAGTTGTTCTCCCTCCTGTTTATACTCTTCTTGCAAATATTGGAAGGTCAAAACTAGGTCCCCCCCAGAGTCTGCTCTTCTCTAAGCTAAAGAAGCCCAGTTCCCTCAGCCTTTGTTCATAGGAGAGGTGCTCCAGCCCTCTAAGCATTTTCATAGCCCTCCTCTGGACTCACTCCAACAGCTCTGCATCCTTCCTGGGGGCCCCAGACCTGGTCACAGTACTCCAGATGGAACCTTACAAGGACAGAATAGAGAGGGACAAACACTTCTCTCATTCTGTTATCATCCCTCTTTTGTTGCAGCCCAAGGTACGGTTGGCCTTCTGGGCTGCAACAGAACACTGCTGGCTCATGTCCAGCTTTTCATCCACCAGGATCCCCAAGTCCTTTTCAGCAGGACTGTTCTCAATGAGTTCTTCTTCCACTTTGTACATGTATCTGTGATTGCCCCGACCCAAGTGCAAAACCTTGTACTCGGCCTTATTGAACCTCATCAGGTTTTCATGAAACCACTTCTCAAGTATGTCCAGGTGCCTCTAGATGGCACCCCTTCCTTCTGTTGTATCAGCTGCAGCCCTAAGGTTGGTGTCATCAGTAAACCTGTTGAGGGTGAATCAATGAGTCCAACTCCTGGCTCCACGCAGGACCACCAAGAATTCAAAAATTTCTGAGAGAGTTGTCCAAATGTTCCTTGAACTCCAGAAGCATGGTTCCATGATCTCTTCCCTGGGCAGCCAGTTCCACTTCCCAACCAACCTCTTGGTGAAGAGCCTCTTCCCAACGTCTTTAAAAAACTATGGCAAATGGGAGAGGTTCCTGACAACTGGAAGGAAGCAAACATCAGACCTCTGTTAAATAAGATCAAGGAGAATTTGGGGAGCTGCAGGCTAGTCAGTCTCATCTCAGCCTCTGGGAAACTTATTCTGGAAATTGTGTCTGGATGTAAGAAGGGCAAGACAGTGATCAGGAGTCATCAGCATGGATTCACAAAGGGGAAATCATGCCCTACCTTCATGAAGTGACAGTCTTAGTGGGAGATGACAGGTGCACTCAGACCTTTCTTTGCCCATTTGCCAGGAATATCAGACAGGCTGAGTTGGTCAAATGGCTGGGAAAAAAAATCACATCTCCATAGCTGCAGGGTTCTTTTCTTCAGTGCTTGTCACTTTTTCAATATTACACAGGAAGAGGAAATTCCAAAATTTTTAATGTCGAGCAGATGGAACAGAAGGCTGGCTTGGCTGTACAGGGATCTTCTTCATCATCTTAGGCCGAAAAAGAGTGTATGGACATTGGAAGCAAGGCCAGGCAACATGGGAAAACTACAGGGATGTTGTTTTCCTTTTTAGAGAGAAAATTTGTGTGGCCAGAGATCAGTTAGAATGGAAACTGACTGAATATGTGGCAGACAACATAAAGGTGTGGGTTTTTTTTTGTTTTGTTTTGTTTTGTTTTGTTTTGTTTTGCTTTGTTTTATTTGTTTGTTTTCAGTATTTTAAGCAAAAAAAGAGAACCAGTGAGAACAATTGTTCATTATTTGATGAAAATGGTCATCTTATGAACAGGGGCATAGACAAAGCAGAATACCTTCTTTGCCTCTGCCTTCAACAGTGATGATGAGCTCTGAGACCTGAGTTGGAGGACCATGACTGCAGTAATGATCAATTCTCATTCAAGCCCTGACTGGTGTGCAATTTGCTGCTCCACCTGGATGTATGTAAGTCTATTGGACCCAATGGGATTCATGCTGGGGTACTCAGAGAGCTGGTTGATGTCATCACAAGACTTCTCTCAATTACTTTTCAATGGACTTTGGAATCTGAAGAGGTCCCAGTTGACTGGAACCTGGCAAACGTTCCAGTTTTCAAGAAGGGCAAGAAAGAAGTCCCTGGTAATTATAGGCCTGTGAGTCTCACTTCAGTGCCTGTTAAAATTACAGGGAAAATTATGCTGGCAGTTATTGAAAAACACCTGAAGGACAATGTGGTCATGGGTCACAGCCAACATGGGTTCATGTGGGGAAAGTCTGTTTAACTTAATTTCTTTTTATGACAAGGTCACCCATCTGGTTGACCAAGATAAGCCAGTTGATGTTATTTTTTTGATTTCTGTAAGGCTTTTGATAATGTTTCTCACATTCTATCACGTGGGTTATGTGGGTAGCTTCAAGACACATAGACTTTCTACTGGTTTGAGCAGACTGAACCTGAAGATACACTCCTACCAGTCCAAAAATAAACAGAAGTTTCCAGCTTCAATGCCAAGAACTGTAGCATTATAGGAAGACAATAAGGGCCTGAAGAGAGAGCCATTTCCTTTCAGCCAGGCCATTTTGTATTTTACATGTGTTGTCCTTGTTCTTCCCTTCAGGGTCAATGGAAGTGACTCAGATAGGAAAATATCTCCTGTTAATTGGATTAAGACCTGAAGAACATAGGGAATAATTAAGTCAGGCGATGAAAAAGCTGAGCAAGTGATTTATGTTCCTTCAACATTAACAGGAAAGCTGACTGAAGTAAATAATCTTGAAGCAAGTGACTACTTCCTAAGTCAGTTAGGGCTTATGAGAAGGGAAAAAATAATGGGTTATAAGCAAAGTGAGCAAACAAACAAACAATAACAACAAAAAATCACAGAATCACAGAATCACAAGGTTGGAAACGACCTGCAAGATCATCCAGTCCAACCACCCTCCCATTCCTATCAGTGCCACAAGCTACTAAACCATCTCTTGTAGCTCCTCATCCAGGCGCCTCTTGAACACTACCAGGGACGGCGACTCCACCACCTCCCTGGGCAGCCATTCCAGTGCCTGACCACCCTTTGAGAGAAAAAGTTTCTCCTAATATCCAACCTAAACCTCCTCTGGTATAACTTCTTGCCATTTCCTCGGGTCCTACTATTTGCCTGGGAGAAGAGGCCAGACCCTTTTGCATCACAACCTCCCTTCAGGAAGTTGTACAGTGCAATGAGGTCTCCCCTGAGCCTCCTCTTCTCCAGACTGAACAATCCCAGCTCCCTCAGCCGCTCCTCGTAAGACTTGTAATCCAATCAACCAGGAAAAAAAAAAAAAAGACAAAGAGGGACTAGAAAAATTTGGTATGGAAGGAATACGAATTCCCACTAATTATAAAGATGTGACTCTTACTGCATATTGTAAACAGATGGGGGAACACACCTAGGTAGTTATTAACTCCTGGAACATCCCCTGTAAGTGCTATGTGTAGATCAGTCTAAATTACCTAAGGGTAAGAAGTACCTGCACCAAGTTCAAAGGAAAAAAAAAAAGAAAGATGGCTTAAAAAAACCCTAAACCTAATGAATTATTACATACAAGGAACATGACTCCCTATAAAATCATCTTGTTCCCTACCTCTCCATCCTGGTAATTACACAGAGATGCTCAGGCACAGTACACTTTGAATGCCTGGGGTAGGGAGGATAAATTTCATAGAGTCCAGTAGAAATTTCAGAAGAGAAGCAAAATTAAGGAAACTTCTCAGACTTGCGGTTTGCTCTGATCAGTTTGTCCCATGTCTTGCACTAGTTGACATCCAGTATCAAGTTGAAAAAGTGTTGGTAGAGCTGCCAAGCTTTCTGTGCCTATTTGCATCTCCAGGCTATAGAAAGACTGACCTTCTATCAGATATAAAAGCCACAAATCTGTCCTCAGTACAGTGCTTTGGGCCTCTGGCTGGTCAGATCAGGGAGACTAATGCCCCTTCCCCAAGGGCATCTTCCAACAAATCAGTTCCAAGAATTACCTGGCATTTATGGGTTTAAGGGATGGCTGAAGTGTTTTGCAAAGCCGTTCTGATATAAGTTTTTAATCCAGCCCCAGACATGTTAGGTCTTGGCCATTCACTGTAGGGAATTGTAGTAAAATCAATTAGTAGGAATAAGGCTGCTGTGACTAATAAGTTAATGAGTGATGCCTGAATGGAAATGGCTTCAAGAGATCTGCAGGGTTGGATTCCTGATACATGCAGTCATAGGGATATGCCAGATTCAGCCTTGGTAATGTCTGGCTTTTACCTCGCTTCTCCAGATTTTTCTCTTTAACTTTTAAAGACACTCCTCATCAGAGCAGGAGAGGAGAGAAGAGATGGATGTTTAATTTTTCTCTTTCTAGGTGCAAAGTGCTCTAATCTCTGCAGAATCATGGTGTCCACAAGAGATGAATAGGGGAGATTATGCATTAGAGGTGAAGTTCATGTCATTTAATCTCTCCACACCAGCAGGTTTGCTCATTAGACAAACCCATTCTTGCTGCTGTCTTCCTTAAGTGGCTTTCATCGTTGACATTATTTTGTAATTACTAGGAGAAAACAATGAATTGTTTGACAAATCTCCTTTTTAACCTTTCTAATACATAGCTTATATTGTAGGTATAATTAACATTAAAACATGCCCTAACTTAATATCAAAGGTTGGGAAACTGAGGTTAATTTTCCAAGGTCATCTAGTAATTCATTGGTAGGGCTAAAAATATACCTCTAAGCATCTGCTTTTAAGGTCAATGCCTGCTCCTGTTGCTTCCAGTAACTCATGCACTTATTATCAGGGTTACACAAAAATAGCAGTACAGTACTCATGAAAAAGAAGAATTAACTAGTGGTTAAACCATGTGGAATACAATGCTGTCTCTATTTCTGGAGTTGCTACTACCTTACTGCATACGCCTAATTAACCTCTCTGCATCTCAGCTTCTTATGTCTGATCTTGATATAATAATATTTACTCGTGTTGCAGGAGTATTCTCAGGTTTAACCTACTTGTAGGTGTGCAGCAAAAGCCTAGTGCTAGCATACAGCACAGTTATTTCAGCATCCCTGCACATCTACCTTTAAATCCTATCAAAGCATTTCCTTTCTGGAAATACGTGGGATTTCTAGCAAATATGCGAAACGATGAATAGAATCAATAGAATGGAGGGTTTAAGATGATTAAGTCAAAAAGGCTCTAAATTGAAACCAGTGCCTGCATTTCTTCAAGCACACATTCAACTCATGGATGCTGAAGCTTTACCACAAAGGTGTGCGGACATCTCGTAGGACTTCTTGGCAAGTCCCATTCAGTCTGGTAACCGGGGAAAGTAGGTCTACTGGGAAGGTTGGGATTTGGAGCATATTGCATTTGGAATCTAAGTTATGGCATATTTCCAACATGTTCCAACAGTTGAAGGACTATTCCACCAGATGACATTTGACAATGCCTTCTTAGAATGACAGAATCATAAAGGTTGGAAAAGATCACTGAGATCATCAAGTCCAACCATTAACCCATCACCACCATGCCCTCATTGTCACAGCTCCATGTTTTTTGAACACCTCCAGAGATGGTGACTCCATCACTCCCCTGGGCAGCTTGTGCCAATGCCTTGCCAATCCTTCTGAGAATAAATTTTTCCTAATATCCAATCTGAACCTCTCCTGGTGCAACTTAAGGCCATTACCTCTCGTCCTATCTTGTTCTCCAGGAGACTGTATCTAGGATAGGAAAATGGCTTGGCCCAGATTCGTCAGGTTGGAAATAAAAATTAAATGGAACTTTCCCTTATATTTATAATAAAAATGCCTCTCAAATGCAGCAGATTCTTGCATTTATTTGCATTTGAACTCATACAGTAGAAAATTTATTTTTTTCTTCAAATATGTCTTGTCGCTGAGTCAGGTTTATATGGCTTATGTCCTTTTAAATTCTTTTTCTTCTCTGTAATTAATAGAAAACCCCAGCAGTACAGGATTTGAATACCCACAAAAGAAAAAATGAGTTCAATGAAATGCTGTTTGGACTTTCCTATTAGTTCTTGTTACTTATTTTCTGGCTTGCCAAAACTGCAAGGCAATTGCATAAGGTGGATGTAAAAGAGGAAACATCTCAGGTGCTGCTTAAAGACTTACTCAGATAAGATCAACTGAAACTATAAACAAGTGAATTATGTTGTCATCTCCCTCAGCAACCCTCCAAACTGAAGGAATGCACAGGCTTTAAGAAAGGTGTCGGCACTGTAAAAATTCTTCTGTCCAAAAAACTTAGAATGTAATGAAGATCACATTTCAGATGTGCAAGTGAAACCATTTATCTAGTGCACATTTTTTTGAGGCCACTTGATACCAGAAACTAGAATCCACACCCCTTTCCATGTTTAGTTTTTTTCTTAAGAAGAAAGCAAACACAATCAGAATATTTCCCCCTTCTTAATAGGATTATAAAATTCTCTCAGCTCAACTTGATGAATGTCATACCAAGAACATACCAAAATATCTTTCCCTAGATAATTCAGAGCTGGAATGAGCTACTAGACTTCCATAATCAACGTAATGACTTTATTATGGTGCCACTGAAAAAACAATTGTTCTGAACTCATGAGGATTTAGATAACTCAGAAGTGTTGCTTCTAAGTGAAAGTTATCATAGAATCATATGATCATCTAGTCCAACCATCCACCTACCACCAGTATAGGACAGTAACTGGAACTTTAAGTTTGGACTGACGAGGACTGGATTGTTTATCTGGAAAAGAAGACCCAGAAGGACCATTTATTTTTCACATTTCAGAAGCTCAAGTGATACTAAACCTGAGTAAGCTTCCTCCAATGATTTCGTAGGTAACAAAGACAATGCAAATGTCTCCAAGAATGTCTTTGTTTCAGCTTTCCCTTCTTTCCTCCTAGGTTGGTTCATGGCCAACCTACTGTCCACTAGCATACTCAGGTCCTTCTCTGCAGAGCTCCTTTCCAGCAGACTGCACTGGTCCCCAGACTGCACTGATGCATGCAGTTATTCCTCCCCAGGTGCAATGAGGTGCATTTGCTCTTATTGCACCTCATCAGATTCCTGTTTGCCCAGCTCTCCAGTACATGGGATTTAGTGTCTTGCTGTTCACAGATACAGATGTTTTTTTCCCAAAGTGCATGGAAACCACCAACATTTCTCTAACCATAATTAAAAAAAAAAAAAGAAGAAGAAAAGAAAAGAAACATCAACAAGCTGCAAAGCAGAGATACTGGAATGATTTAATACCTCTAGGCTTGCACATCATGCTTAGACATAAAGGATCCAGCTTAAACAACCTCAGCTATTGTCCATCAGCTAAACCCTTATTTTCTTCTTCAAGGAACATGAAAAGAAATGACTGTATAACAGAAGGTGTGGCTTACTTTGTGGATGGTTAAATACATTTATAGCTCAATTAGACTAGTTTTTTCCAGTAGAATTGAATCTCAGGCTGGAATCACTATACGGCAAGGCACCAGAAGGTGTAGCATTAAATCCTGTGGTGAAGACAGGTAGCAGCTTAGTGACCAGGTGGCAAGGATCCACAAAAGATGAAGCTCTTTCTGCCTCTTCTGTTGGTTGCCATTACTGGCATGGAGTTTGGTAAGTTTCCACTCTGCCTTGTCCAAACTGCTGAGGGAGATGCAAGGTGAAAGCCTCCCACTTTGGGGAATTTTCAGCAAAAATCTGTCTATGAAATATTTCCATCCTTTCAGATGGCCAGGACCATCATGTTCTCATTGAGATTGTTAGTTTAGGCTCTGTAGGATGTGTTAAAGATAAAATTTGATTCTACGGTGTTATTTCTCTGATACAAATTTCAACTTTCTATGTGTTCTTGTCTGACTCTCATCTTTTTTTTTTTTTTTTTTTTTCCTCTTAATTTTAGTTCCTATTTTTTTTTAAATTTAATCCTGAAGCCAGCCAGCGTATTCAATGCCATGTGTATAGCGGCTCTCTCTAATTATACGTTACATTTATATTTTATTAAACTTCAGCTGTCAGAATTGGGTAAGACAGGCTGGGACTCAAAGCTCCTGACCCAAAGTACCACAGGGCTGATTTTTCCAGCTCCGTTTAGTAATGCATTGTTGTCTGCATGAAGCCAAGGACAATTCTGGCAGTCCACCTTGGGAAATAACCAAGGGTGTAGAGTTTGGGGGATTTTTCTCCTTGGCAGAGGATTAGAGAGTTTTTCATGGCTAGAAGTATCATCCCTTACAATCTTTCCTGCTTCATTTCTGTCCACCATTGCTGGTCATACAAAAGCAACTTAATATTGGATGTGATCAATCTGGGATGTGAATGTAGAAAGCAAACCCCATGAGTTCTGTATCTTCAGAGATGCCATGTAAACCTTTATATGTCCAGCTGTGAAATTCAATTGTTTCTCCTCCATAACCAGCTTATTAGGTCAAATATGAAGAGATGTATGACATATGGCTGTTTGCATTCCTGAGGGAATAAGAAATCCTCTTGTCGCAGACAGCTCCACATGAGCAGCAATGCCACAGCCTCAAATGGTGGAATGTGACCACATGGTGCATAGACATTGATCTTGATATAAGCTCCTCATCCTGCTGCCACCAGAATGGTTTCTTGCTTCACAGCATGATTTTACATTGCTGGTGTCAGGATGTGAGTTGGGGTTTGAGGCAAGTCCTATGCAGGACAAATCAGGGGCTGTACTTGCTTTTGAGATGTTCACATGCCCTGTGTTTCTCTGGATGCAGCCAGTACAGAGAATGATTTAATCAGTACCTAGTTAGGATTTTTGCCTTTTTCCTTTATGTTTATTTCCAGTTTATATAATAAGATGCCTTCCTTCCTCTACCATTGAGTCTGAAGATTGAATTCTTCCAGGGAGGACCAAGTGGATGGGGAAAGAAGGTTTTTGTGGAGATTTTTTGCAAGATGGCCTCCAGGAGGCAGATCCAACCAAGGGCTGGCACAGCAGTTCTCTCTTTTTTATTTTTTTTAATATCGTGCTTTCTTTCAAGGCATGGCTCTGGTCACTTGTAGTCCAAAGCCTTTGGGGTTCTTGTGCTGTGGCAAAATCAATGATTATCTTGTGCTTGCCACAGCTGTTACTGAAGAGATCCAGTCCTCACTGGTCTCAAGAGAAGAAGAGGTATCTTTTTTTCACCATTATACTCTTTTCTTTCTGGGGTTTCTTTTCTGCTCATCAATGGAGAGACAGTAGTTCAGAGAGGAATGTATTTAACTGACAGAGGAATAGCTTGGATAGAAATTATCTATGTAGTCAGGTGTCCTCAAGGGAAGGGACGGAATCCTAGAGTAGAAAAATAATGGAGTGGGATACAAATTTGGTTGAAGATTGACTCCTAATTTTACCATCCTTCTCAATGAGATTTTTGTCAAGAGTTGGGCAGCCGGTTAACTGAGGCTCCTGCTCTGGTTCAGGGCTGCTACATTTCTGCTTCATTCTCTTCCACTTCCAATTCTCAGTGAGGTAGTCATGGTCAGGATGGATGCTTTAATTAGGAGGTGAAGATGGGCAAATCTTGGAAACTTCACAGAAGATTTGGAAGCAGAATTTTCCTCTTAATGGAAGAAAAGAATTTTCTTCTTTCCTCTTCTGCAAAATTGGGGTGAAACTGTGATATACTTATATTTCCTCTATAACTTTTTCTAAACATGAATGAAATTTGAATTTTTTTAATTTCCTAGATATTCAGTTGGAGGTGAAGTAGGGAAGCTCTGCCCATATCTAAGCGAAACTAGCAAAATTTTCTCTAAGAAATTCCAAGATCTTTATCTTATCTTCTCTTTTGCTTCCAGCTCACACACATACAGACACTGTATAAGTGCTATAACTGCTAATATTGAAATATTTTAACATTTTAATTTTTCTCTTTTTTTAAAGAAGGCTTGCCATCTGTCTCCATTCCTTTTCATGGTCTGGTTTCATTTCTAAGCTACTGCATGTCTGCTTGTCAGTGTGTAAGTTTATAAGCTCTTAAAACAAAAAAGGCACCACTGCAGTTCTGCTGTCTGCACAAATATGTGCTCTTCACAAATAAGCTTCACAGGTATTTCAGAGCTTGTTACAAACAACAGCTTTTATATCCTAAATGTTAAAATCTTGGTGTTTTGCCCTGCTTTGTGTGATGCCAGCTCACCATGACTACTGAAGCACTGCCTTATTTTCAAATGTGAAGCTGTTTAATTCTAGCTTTTGGTCATTTAGCTGTGTTAAACACTTCTTGATCTGCTATTTTTTCCGTCTTCAAAAAATGGTATGCTCATAGATATAGCTATTATTTAATGTATTTAGCCATGTTTGATCCCACTAGTTTGAATGATAATGAAAATACTGAGTTCACACACGTTGGGTACTAAGATTTCTTAATTTGACTCCCTTTGTGCTTTTTTACTTTCCAAATATAAATGCCAATCCTGTAGCTTTGGCTTGTCAGATGATGAGTTTCCTGAAATCTGAGAATAAAGACAAAGCTTCCTCCTTGAAGGTGTATTTGACATCTGCCAGACATAGAATTAATGCAAACAAAGCATCAGTCCACAGTAAGAAAAGCCGGATAATAAAGCAAGCTTTGAATAAAAACAATACAATTGCTGAAGCTATTTATGAAAGGGCTTTTTCTGGGTTGCTAATTAGGGTGAAGCTGCAGGTAATAGCTATTTTCATAAGGTGTTTTAACTTGCCTCAGCCTGCTCTTATGAAAGTCCATTTTAGGTTTCTCTTTCTCAATGAGGTTTAAAGCACTGTCATCATGAGTGTCACACTGATAGAATGAGAAAGGTTTTCCAGACTGGAAATGCCTGAGGAGGAGCTACCAGCCTTAGATAGTGACAAAAAGTATTTATATGACTTGTATTTCTATGACTTGAAGGCATTAAAGAGAGAACCTAGATCAAATTTTGGGTTCTTCATCAAGACTGGGGAATAAAGCATTCTGGGCAGCTTGTCCAATATGGTTTGTCCTGCCTGGGAACCTTTGGTTGGAAATACCAATCAACCATTTTGTCTTGGTGTCTTTAGCTTGGAGTGCTCAGGAAACACCGAGCCAAAGTGCACTGAGCTTCCTGGTGTCTCCTGGAGAAATTTCTCCATCCAAAAGACTTCAGGCACTGACCTGAGCTTGGTTCTTCTGTACATCTAGGAGCCATTCTGCAGCCCAACAGGAAAGTGATGAAGGAACCTAGGAGAGTTGAGGCAGAGTGAGATAGCTTGGATTGGATTTGGGGCCTTTGGTGCCAGAGTGTCTCTTCATAGCTTCTTTCTAGAGCACAGGAACCAGGAACATCTCCCCATGCAGTCTGTTATTGTACTCATAGTCATCTTTTTTTAAAAGAATTTTTTTACATATTCCTCAGTAGAAGAGAAAGATTGTACTTAACTTGCTCCTATGACTCAGTGAATTGAATGGAGACAGCTCCTCCTGTCTGGGATGATCTCCTATCCGACAGCTCAATATCTGGAGAGTGATCAGCATCAGATGAAATCCTCTCTGCTGCAATTCACACTCAAGTCTGACTTCTCTGTGCATCCAGACCTTTTTCTGACACTCCAGTAACATAAAGACAAGGAGAAAAGTATACGCAGAGTAAGAGCTGTTGGGGCTAAATTAGCTACAAGCATGCTTATTGTCCTGTGGGAATAACAGATGAAAACCACCTGGGGAAGTGGTTGGCTGGCAAGCAGAATGATTAGTTGCTTGTCATAAACACGTGAAGCAGGGTCTGTTAGCTAATTGTGATGATGATTAAAAGAAAAACATCTTGCAAATTGCATAATTGAATGATTGGAGTTTTCCTGGCTCTTTGCATATCCTAGCTGGCTGCTGGCATCTGGGATAAGATGTTTGAAGAATTCAAGCAATGAAATTTTGTCTTTTACAAAGTCTGTCTTGCTGACATCTAGCCATTCACCATGCAGAGTAGTCAGCCCTGCCTTAGGTAACACGATTGCCCATAGTGATTGGAAATAAGGGAGGAGTAGGTGAGTCGAAATGATCTTATTTCTTACCTTTGTGAGCTTACTGTTGTTTTTTTTTTGATAATTTTTCCTCTATTTTTATTTAGTGTTGGGATGTTCCAGCACATTCAGCACATATTTGGTGCATTCCTTAGGGTGTAGAATCAACAATTAAGTTAAATTATTCTTAAACTCCTCTGTTTACTTAAGAACTATCTGGACGTTAGAAAAGCAAATAAACATTCATGATATTCAGTAGCCAGAAGTTGACAGGACGTGCCTGTATTATAAGGCCATCTGCATATGGCTCTGTCTTTCCTACCTTGTTACTGAGGGAGTTGAACCTACATCTGAGACTGTGTCTGGCTGACCAGACTAATGTATTTCTCATTCCCTGTAATGCAAATACATTCTACCATTCCTTTTATGTGCAGTGTATGAGTATTCTGGAGAGTGATGCTACTCAGATGTCCCTGGGGGGGAGCGAGTGTGGACAGAACCTGATGTTTTACATTAAGGCCAATCTCATATTTTTCCTCCTTACAGCCCAAACCTTGAAGTGTTACACCTGCCATGAACCTACATCATCCGAGAAGTGCATGAAGATCCAGAAGTGTGGTAAGAATGAAACCATGTGCAAGACAACCATGTATTCCTTGGAGGAAGGTAAGAGCAAGTCTTCTTTATCCATACAATTAGTGCAAATCAGTGCTTCTCCAGTGCAGTCTGCTGGTATGGGGAGAAGTACCTTTTCTCACATATTTAAAACTGGAAGTCTCCTGCTCTTGTCACATGTGCCAGCACTTAGTGAATGCAAGTTCAATGCAATGATGTTCAACACTGGTCACAATCAGAGAAAATGTGTTGACTTGAGTCTGAGACATGGAGATACGGAGCCTTCTATCTCTCCAGACCATCTACATGACCTACGCAATGGGTGTGTGGAGTAGAGAGCTGATAGAGGTACGTCAGGCTCAGTAAGGTAGGAATGATGGCTACCCAGAGGCAAACCATAAATAGAACTGAGTTCTCAGGAGCCTTTAGGGAAGGTATCATCAGTCTGCAAGTGATCCTAAAGGCCATGACCTGTCCAAATAAAGAAATGTACTGTTAAGGTGGAGGTTTCGTCTTTTTTTCTGACTCACCTGGGAAGTCTCTGTTTGCATGTGGCAGAGGAAGGAGATACTGAGTAGAGTCAAAGTGGAGATAGATTAAGTGTTTAATGGGACTTCTGCAGGAGTAAGCAGATCCTGATAGGACACAGAGGATGCAATGTGCTGTTCAGCTTAGAACCACTGGTCAGGAACTGTTTCTTATTTCTGGTAGGAAGTGGTACAGTTGTGTTTGAACTGATGCCAAAACTTCAGTGGTGAAGTTAGTTAATGTTATAGCTAGGGACAAAGAAATTGCTGTTCACACCTCCCATTCCTTAATGTTCCTTCTTTCTTGCTTTGTTGCAGTTTATCCTTTTGTGGGACTCTCAACTGTCACCAAGATGTGCTCTTCGGTCTGCAGCCCATCTGATGTGGATGGGATTGGCATGACGCGCCCCGTCACCTGCTGTTACTCCAACTTGTGCAACATTGATGGTGCAGCTAGTTTGAGAATCAGCTTTGTGCCAGTTGGGATGTTAGCAAGCGCCGTATGTGGTCTCTTCTGGTCTAGATTGTGAGGAACTGAGGAGGGCATGTTTCTGCTGAAGAACCCAACAGAGAAGAGAATGAAGCCCTGCCAGCCTAGCTTTCCATTTAGATTGCCTCATGGACTACCTTCAACATCTTCCACAAATGATGTTTCTAGTTCCTAACCTCCTCCCATAGTCAGGAAGGAAGAAAAATTCAGGAATTCTCAACAAAATTTTCGAGGTTGATTCTCCAACATTTCCCACAGAAATAACTTTCTTTCTTTTGCTGGTATGGTTGATTTTTGAACTAAAATTATGGTTTGTATAGTATATTTAAAGCAAAAGACACAGAGCTAAATTTTCCTTCGAGCATTCTCTTCCCCACATGTTCATAGCTGAACTGACTGATCTTCTCATATGAAATTCACTTTTATGTAGCATATCCTCTCCAGCCCACATTTTTGTGCTGGCCCTTTTTGCTGCCTAGATTTCCTTCTTAGTGCATAAGAAATCAGAAGGATATTTCTATGCTTCCAGAATATGAGACAGGAGATTGGTGACCTGATCCAAGAAAGCTGAAATACCTTTTGTTTTCTGTACCCTTTTGAGCAAAATAAAAACAATGTTGTGTTAACACTATAGTGGTCTCTGAAGTTATTTATAATGTACCTGTATTCTGATAAAATTTATTTTACTTTTTACTTCCACTGATTTTCAATCTTCAGTTTCCCCTTCTAGTAGTGTTTTGTACAGCGGGATGAGTTAGGTTTTATGATCAGTCTTGCAGTAATAAGACGTTTCTCATTATTCCCTACTGACAGAGGCCTTTCATCAGTATTTCTTTCACAGACTCCACATGTAAGGAACTATCTTTATTGGGATGATAGGTTTTGTTAAATTCTTGTCTGAGTTTGGAATTCTGATCTGATCCAATTCTTCCTTTTCCTATAAAATCCTTTTCAGGATTTACCAGCGAATTACTCTTCCTCTAATTATCTCTTTGTTTATGATAAGTGAAATTATCAATAAAGATGTTATTTGAAGCCTTCCACGTAGCAGGTTTTGAAGCGAGACAGTGCATTTTCCATTCCTGGGAATTTTCACAGTTCAGCTGGATGAAGCCCTGAGAAACTTAGTCTGATCTCACGGTTGAGAGCTCTGATAAAGAACTTGGACTAGGAACCTGGGGTTCTCCTTCCAACTTGTGTTTCTTGTAATGCTATAATCCACCTACTGACATCATCAGAGAATAAACATAATTATTTCCAAGCTCGTTGCAAAGTTTGGTAGTTGCTTTTGCAGCTGTTTTTTTCCTGCCCCACATTGCTTCTCACTGCCAAAAATGGGATGAATATTCAATGAACTCCAATTCCTGGATTTGTACATAGTTCTTAGCTGGATCAAATGTGGTTCTTTTTTTTTGAAACAACAGAGTGGCTAAGATGCTGCATTGAGGTGACAAAAGGAACCACATTTCTGTCAATAGAAACTACCTACAAGTTTGTCCTGGCTGACAATGTGTGTTTTTCAGCGTCCTCTGCTTGTGAGCCGTGTCCAAAGCTTGCTCCCCAGAGATGTGTGAAATATCTGTGGCTTGCTGCTGTACAGATATGGTATGTGGGGGTTTCCTTTTTACCAGACAGCTTTGGTAATCAGCAGCCTCAGGTTTTGCTGGCTCAGGGGCTGGATCAGGACTACTCAGGACTATCAGTATGCATTATTTCACGTTGAGTTTATTCACACTCTCCAGTCTTCAAAGCACCCTTTTAGGATCAGTGCCACTATTTCATTAAGGCTAATTTGTTTCTTTTCTAAATCTTCTGCCTCACTGTTTCATTCAAATCCTTCGTTCTTACAGATGAGCAATAATCAGCAATAATCAATTGCTTCCTGTCTGCCTTTCCTACATAATTAATGTTATATAACCTTATAGCTACCCTGGTAGTTCTTCTCCTAACCAAAAATATTGTGCCTAAATCCAGGAATCCCTCAAAATTCCATTATAGGATGAGAGGTAATGGCCTTAAGTTTTGCCGGAGGAGGTTCAGGTTGGATATTAGAGGAAGATTATTCACAGAAAGAGTGGTTGAGCACTGGCACAGCCTGCTGAGGGAGATGATGGAGTCACTGTCCTTGGAGGTTTTCAAGAAATGTGGAAATACGGCACAGAGTGAGATGGTTAGTGGGCATGTTGGGGATAGGTCGATATTTGGACTAGATGATCTTGGACTAGGTGATCTTAGTGGTCTTTTTCAACCTTAATGATTCTATTATTCTAAGACTCTGTGAGTTGGCATGAAATGAACTGGGCACTTTTGATCTTGCTGTGCTTTTGCTAACATCTAGTGCAAGTGATTTTTCGCATATAGGGTAAATGCAATAGTAATGTGCCATCTCATGACTATTACATTCCTTAAGACCACATCTCTGCTCTTCATCTGTTCACTGAACTTTCACTCTAGAGCACTTTTCCAAGGAAATAAGACCTCAAAACTTTCTTCTACAGTCTAAAGAAGCCAAGATATCACTGACAGCAAAGCTGGAGCCCAGGTGGATAATGACTTCCTCATCTCGGTCTATAAGCACTTGTGAGAAGCACTACTTTACTTTCTCTCTGCAGACAAAGCCTAAAGGAGCCCATATATTTTTCATTTCAGTAAATGGAGGGTTTATTTGGATGTGACCAGAACACTGAATTACTTGGTCAATTGTCAGGAATGGAAAAACTATTGGAAAAACTATTGGCTGAAAGTGTAAGTCAGCATTCCTACACATGAAACCAACATTATGTATTTACTAGAAGTGCAACTTCACCAGATTTTCACTGCATAGCACTGCTCTTTTTAGGGCATGAGTTACTGAGCTCGGATTACCTTGTCCTTACCCTGTGTTTGTTGATACTCACTGGAGCCATGGCCCAGAACATCGTGAAACTGTCACCTCAAAGAACTTTTAAGAAAAAATACATCAGCAGCCAGATTATTGTGTTATACTGTTATTTTAGTGAACACTACTAAAAATATCCATGCAGTTGTGCACACTGAGAGTATAAACCATTGGCAAAGTTACTGAAAGTGGTTGAAACCAATCTGCTGCTGGGCTTGAAGAAGTGAACTGAGTCGATCAGTTTGAAAGAGCAGAGTCTCAGTTCCAGAGATTACGTTGTTAGAGCCCTGTAGCACAGTAAACACTGTATTGTCATGGCTAGTAATAGGCTACAAGTTTTTTCTTGAGTTAGGACGTCCTCAGGGCTGAGGCACGTTGGACTTGTTTGGCTGAGCCTGTCTTGGCCTGCCTGGAGCTTTGTTTTTCATTTGTTCTAAGATCTACCTACAGTTTTTCTGTTTGAACTGGTGGTTATGTTAATTTGCTTTAGTTTTGTTTTCATATGGTGCAACTGTAGGTTTACATAGGCAACCATAAAAATGAGTTCTATAGAAATTATGACTCCAGTGTAATGATGGGGTGTAAAGAATCACAGACTTGGTTCAGCAGTGATGCATTAAGAAGTAGAGGTGTAGGACATGAAAAAAAGAAGTGCATGGATGGAGGGACAAGAGATGGACCCTAGGCTTGCACCAGAGACCCATCAGCCATTTCAGCAATCTCCCTGGAAGAAAGGTTTAGACTGGTGTAAGGAAGAAGTTTTTTACAGTAAGAGTGATGAGAAACTGGAACAGGTTGCCCAGAGAGGTGATGGACATCCCATCCTTGGAGACATTCAAGGTCAGGTTGGACAGGGGTCTGAGCACTTTCATCTAGCTGTAGATGTCTCTTTTCATTGCAGAGGAGTTGGACTAGGTGACCTTTAAGTGTCCTTCCCAACTTCAGTGATTCTATGATTCAACTCACTGGTGGTTCAATTAAGAAATACAGACCTGGATGTGGACAAAACTAGCTTAAAGGAAAACGAGTTAAGAATCGAACCTACTTAAAATGCACTATACAGTGTAAAATCTGACGTAGGGTGGACTAAGGAAAGAAGAGGAAGGATTAAAAGTGTTATAGCAAACATAATCAGAAGGACTCCCTGTGGATCATCAGTTGATGAAGATTTCGACCTTCACTAATTATAATGCTTTGATTAGACTGTTAAGATTTCATTTAGGTTAATGGCCAATTATTGGATTTACGTATAAGGTGCATTTCCTTTTTGTATCTAACAAGACTTTGAGCATAATAAAAATAAGAATATTCCCATCAGACCATGGAGAAATGGTGATATGTGCAGCTGCTTAAGTAAGTCTAATTTCCTGTGCTGCTTATTTCATTGTGATGTACATCAGTATCTCCATAGGATACGGCCAGTCCAGCTCTTGACACTGAAGGCATTTTTGTGGTAAACTCACAGACAAAGGATATATTATTCTGGGGGTCAGACATTTGGGAAATATGTGTAGCACTGGAGATGGGCAATTGAAGAAGTGATCTTAGAGAGATACTAAAACCCCTTGGATCATTGCTGTGTTTTCAACAGGGCATAACACCAAAAGGATGAGGAGGTTAAGTCATCTCTCTGATCTGGGCTAGTTGGGAAAAGGAGCAATACACAGAACTTCTGTCTTTTGTGTTACGCCACTTCTTGCAATTGCTTGTACAGCAAATCTGAGGACGAGCAGTGCAAGAATTTCTATGAGAAAAGGAGATCTGGTAACACAGGATTCTTCACTGTAACAGCCAGTGGTGTAAGAAGATGCTGCAAGCTGAAGGTGGACAAATTCAGACTGGAAATAAGATGCACATTTTAACTGAATGGCCTGTTAACATCTACTTTAGGACAGAGTAGGCTGGAAATGACCACTCTTAAGAGGAGTTTGAGTGCCTAGTTCTGATGGACATCTCCATGTTAGGAACATTCAAGATCTGGTGGCATGGGACCTACATTCAATATATTTCTATGACACAAGAAGTGGCACTTAGGAGGAAATCAGAAGGTCCCAACAAAGTCCTCAACTTTTCTACAGTTTCATTAGAGTCATAGAATCATAGAATTGTCTGAGTTGGAAGGGTCCCTTAATGGTCATCTCGTCCAACTCCCCTGCAATGAACAGGACACGTACATCTAGAGGCAAGTGGTGAGAATTTATTTCACAGCTGTGTGCTCCAGGCTTCCCTTTTAATGATGCTCTTGAACCAAGGAGATTTTTTTGAGATCCTTGTCAGTTAAAAATACATTAGACACAGCTGATTCTCAGTGCTCTTGCTCCATGGCTTTAAATTCTGTGCCACATAGCTGTCATTGGTTTGACAAGCCACATGCAGAGGATGCTAATCGTCCCCTCCCTTCATTGGCCATGGATGCTTCACCTCTTTGATCTCCGGCCAGTTTGTCAGCATGTTTCCTTCATTTCAGCTATTATGGCATGTATCACAGCTCCTTTTTCAGATCTGCTATGAAAAGCATAAAATCTTTGTGGGTGAGGCCTCCTGTTTCACAGTTATACCCAACAACAAAGCAGAGCTCTGAAATCACAGGGCATTGTTTTCTGGACAAACCTGAGCCTCTTGTGCAAGTAATGTAGCATGCAAATGTAGCATACAGTTGTTTTCCCACTTACCTGGTATAAAAGTTGTCTATACCTGGACTACTTCTGGAATTGCTTACTCAGTGTATTTATTTCCCCCACAAAAGACACAACAGGTCCTTGTGTTCAGTTTTGCTGATTTTGCTGAAGTGTATTTCCCTCCTCATTCAGGTCTCCCTCAGATGCATGGGATTTTTTTTTCTTTTTTTTTTTTTTCTGGTCCTTTTCACTCTCAGAGGCTGTTAAATTTGTATATTCTACCTGAAGGTTTGTATTCTTTTACCCATTTATGGCCTCTGCTCCTAAGCTTTCCCACTGTCTTATGTCTGTTTCCTTTTTTCCCATCACTGTACGTCATCAAGAATCACTGAGGTTGGAAAAGACCACAAAGATCATCTAGTCCAAAAGTCTTGCCTATATATCCTCCCACTGGGTTGTTGCAAACAGCAGTAAGGTTTCCCCTTTTCCTTCTCTTCTTCAGGGTGAAGTAACCCAGACCCTCTGCCTTTCCTTCCATCTGCTGGGCTCCAGCTCCCTGCACACTTTTGACAAGGTTGCTTTACTTTCTTGATGTCTTTCCAAAGCTGGTGTCTCAAAGTAGAAGTTTTTATTTTGTTCTTCTTAATATCTCAGCTCCTCAGCCCAAAAGCTGAAACACATTTGTTTTCTGTTTCATTTTCTTCTTCTCTTCTTTAAGTTAGGAATGTAGCTGAGCATGACTGGAATGTCTTCTCCCTACCACAGCACCCATCCCTGCCATTCAACAGTGCACTCTTTGTGTTACAAGTGGCCATTTCTAGAGACAAGAAACATGGTGGCATCAAGATGACCCATGTGAGCTGACCCAATTTGTGCTAGAACTGGGAAAGAAAAACTGTCAGAGCAGGAATGCAGTACCCTGTACTTTACAATGAAGATCTAGATTAACCCAAAATGAGACAACAACAACCAGTCTGTGTCATGACCCTATTTAGATAGTCCTTCACAATGGATGATAGATGGAGATGAGCAGAAAGAAGTTTTGTTTCATGAAATTTCCTACTAGTCTGATATATGTTTTTTTCCATTACACCAAAAAAATATCCTGAACCTCCCAGTATTTTGGGTAATGTTTTTGCTAGAACTGAATTTGATCTTTGATTGATATTTTTGCATAGAAGAAAGGAAGTTTTCCAACCTTTCTAGAGAAAAATGAAAATGTTTTGCTTTTGTTTAGAAAGATTTTGAGAATAAAAAAAGACTGGGAACATGCAATTCTGAAAACACTGAAGAACAGCCTTCCATACCTCATGTTTGAACTATACATAAACACTACATGGAACTTCTTTGCCAAATTTTTACAGCAGAATTGGAAATTCGGTGTTTTATTTTAAAAATGAAAAAAGTTACATAAAGTATTTCAGCAAATGTTTTGAAGTTATGGAAGAGACAATAGTTCCTATCACAGATGCAAGACATGAGGAGCTTCATGGTGAGGCAGATATACAAAAGCTGCCTGATGAAATCAGGTAGGATTTTCCTTGGTCTCTGACCGAGGGACCAAGAGACCAAGGGACCTTCAGTGATACAGGCATTGGATTGAAGTGAGTTTCTAAGTTTTTGAAGATGTGGATGTCTCCCAGAGTGACTTGCATTCTTTCCCTATCTCAGAACTGCTTTGAATTTTGGCAGATCAGTCTGGTTGTAGCTCATTGCATCAGTTATCAGCTCACAAGCCCATCTCCAGGGCTTTGGGTACATCTGAGACGGGCTTCCCATGGGAAGAACCAGGGTTCTCAATAAACACAACATCACCATTTGCAGAGCTGAACTATCTGCCAGATAGCAGCATATTTCTCTGAATAGATTCAGAATTTCTCCCCCTCTCCTGTGCCATAGCAAAGGGGATGTGTTGGGAACACTTCCAGGTGAAATCCAGTTTTGTAGACAACCTGTTCTAGATGTCCCTGCTGGAGTGGAGAGGGTTTGGACCACATGACATCCAGAGATCCCTTCTAGCATCCAACATTCTGTGGATCTATAAATCTGTGACTGCAGGATATAGGCAAGGAACTTGGGAAGTAGTGGGTACCATGACAAAAACACTCTATGTGCATGGCTGCCCATGAAAGCCACGAAAAGCATGGAACTATCTTGTGCTCCCAGTTCTTGAGTTAGACACAATAATCCTTATGTGTCCCTTCCAACTTGGGTCATTCTATGATTCTACGATTCTCAAAGAGCAGCTGGAATATATTGTGTTTGCTATTTTTTTTTCTTAAGAGGAGGCATTTTGGGGGGGCATTTTTATCCCCCCCTCCTGAGACTGCAGAGACATTCAGTAATATGGAACGGGAGCATGGAGGCTTTTTCTTTTTATGGCCCCCATATTAACATAGACTTTGTTGTTTCTGACAGTGTTATCTGCAAGCCAGACAACTGGTGTTGTCACCTCAGAAAAAGTTGTACAGCAAAAATCTCATCTGCTCTATTGCTTATTTCCCATTCCTGCCAGTTCTTGTTTGCTATATTCCTCCATGCACTTTTCTGATCAAGCCAGAGCGACCCACCTATGTCACCCTCCTGGATAAAAAAGTGGACACAGTTATACCCAGTATGAAGATCACTGTTTGTCAGCAGAGTTGTATATTTGCATAAGTGGGGAAGAAGTTGTGTACACCTGTGAAAAGCTTTTAAAAATAGTTTTTAAAACAAACCTAGATGACTTATTTCAATCAGAGAAGAATATCCGTAGTTATGTAGATTATCTTTCACTTAATGCATATGTAAAGATGACTCATGCCCTTGTCATCAGTCAATGGTTATGCACTTACAAATCTGTGCTCTCTGTGTTTACTTTACCTTTCCCTTTGCAAATAAACTGTGAAGGGTTTAGGTACAGCATAGCCAATAGATTGTAATCCTCTCAAGGGAGAATGTGGACTGGTGCTGACATTTAAGACATCCAACTGCATGGAAAGCCTTATACTGGAGTATAGTGAAAGAGATTTTGAGGCAGAAAATAAGGAATTGCCCCCACTATGGATCCAGATCATAAAATCACAGAATCACAGTATGACTGAGGTTAGAAGGGATGTCTGGGTCCATCTGGTCCAACTCCTTTTCAAGCAGGGACAGCTATCCCAGCACAACGTCCAGGTGAGTTTGGAAGATCTCCAAGGAGACTCCAGCACCTCTCTGGGTCCCAGTGCCAGTTCTCCATCACTGACATAGCACAGAAGTGTTTCCTGATGTTCAGATGGAATCTCCTATGCACCGGTTTGTCCTCAGTGTCTCTGGTCCTGGGATCTGCTGATCCAGGTGATCTCTTTACTGGTTGCTGTCATTTTGCAAGTGAACAGATTCCATGTGCCCTTCCCTTCGCCAGCCCCATTGCAGCAGCATGATCAGAAGTGTTTCTTTGCACAAACAAGCAGCTGGGAAGCATGTAAATTGAACTCCTGATCCAAAGCCCACAGCAAATTATATAAGTTTAGGGACTCCCGAGGCTGCAGTTGTTTGGGGGTGGGATGGGAATTGAGCTATTTTTCATTTTGGGAGTGGACTTGATGGTCCTCAGAGATCCCTTCCAACCTCTGCAGTTCTTTGATTCTGTAATTAATCTCATCGTTGCCCTGAACCATTGGCCCTCCCTTATTCATGGATGAATGATATTTTTACAAATAGAAGTGTTTCTGCTCATTGGAACAAGTTTGCAACCTGCTTCTGATTTTCTTTGAAGTAATTAATCATTTAAAAGTGTTCACAAACAGCAGTAATTTTATTTTTAATTTTCACAGGAGGTTTTGTTTCATTGTCACATACAAAAACACACAGACTTATGTCATGGCTGTAAAATAGGAAGAATATTTATCACCCAGCTTTGATGTGGGAACCTTGTGCCTAAATTCAGCCCCTGAGGGAAAGCTGCTATAGAGCTTCAAAGTGTTGTTTCTATGATTTGTCAGCCTGGTAATGAGGGATTACATTGAGATTACAACCAAGGAGCTCGGGAAGCTTTCTAGATACAGAGCAACAAGTTTTTCCCAAGATAAAGAGTTCTCAGGAAGTGTGAAGCTTGGCTGGAAATGTATTCTCGATCTCCTGAAACCTAAGTCTGGAAGCCCAGCACATCTTTGTCCTAGTTATCAGGCTGAATTAGAATATGCAGCTATTTATAGTGGAAACCTATGTCTTGGTACCAAAAATAAATACCAAAAATACTGAGGAATAATAATAATAAAGAAGAAATACATTAGAATTAACAGTGCTGCATTTCAGGAGCTGCAGACATCCCATGGACCTGGTTTTCTTATAAGCTGTTTTCTCAGATGTTGGCTCATCCTGTTGCATCTCTCAGGTCTGATAGCATGAAAAAAATTTCTTCTTATAAAGAGTGAAAAGGCATTAGTACAGGCTGCTCATGGAAGTGGCAGAGTTACCATCCCTGGAGGTGTTCAAAAACCATTGAGATGTGGTACTGAGGGATGTAGTGTAGTGGGCATGGTGGGATGGATCAATGGCTTGACTTGATGATCTTGGATCTTTTCCAACCTTAATGATTCTTTGTCACTAATGATTCAGTGTCACTCCATTTTCCCAAAAATGAATGTTGGGGGAAAGGAAGGGAAGGGAAGGGAAGGGAAGGGAAGGGAAGGGAAAGGAAGGGAAGGGAAGGGAAGGGAAGGGAAGGGAAGGGAAGGGAAGGGAAGGGAAGGGAAGGGAAGGGAAGGGAAGGGAAGGGAAGGGAAGGGAAGGGAAGGGAAGGGAAGGGAAGGGAAGGGAAGGGAAGGGAAGGGAAGGGAAGGGAAGGGAAGGGAAGGGAAGGGAAGGGAAGGGAAGGGAAGGGAAGGGAAGGGAAGGGAAGGGAGATGAGGGGAAGGGAGATGAGGGGAAGGGAGAGGAGGGGAAGGGAAAGGAGAGGAGGGGAAGGGAAGGGAAGGGAGAGGAGAGGAGAGGAGAGGAGAGGAGAGGAGAGGAGAGGAGAGGAGAGGAGAGGAGAGGAGAGGAGAGGAGAGGAGAGGAGAGGAGAGGAGAGGAGAGGAGAGGAGAGGAGAGGAGAGGAGAGGAGAGGAGAGGAGAGGAGAGGAGAGGAGAGGAGAGGAGAGGAGAGGAGAGGAGAGGAGAGGAGAGGAGAGGAGAGGGAGAGGAGAGGAGAGGAGAGGAGAGGAGAGGAGAGGAGAGGAGAGGAGAGGAGAGGAGAGGAGAGGAGAGGAGAGGAGAGGAGAGGAGAGGAGAGGAGAGGAGAGGAGAGGAGAGGAGAGGAGAGGAGAGGAGAGGAGAGGAGAGGAGAGGAGAGGAGAGGAGAGGAGAGGAGAGGAGAGGAGAGGAGAGGAGAGGAGAGGGAGAGGAGAGGGAGAGGAGAGGAGAGGAGAGGAGAGGAGAGGAGAGGAGAGGAGAGGAGAGGAGAGGAGAGGAGAGGAGAGGAGAGGAGAGGAGAGGAGAGGAGAGGAGAGGAGAGGAGAGGAGAGGAGAGGAGAGGAGAGGAGAGGAGAGGAGAGGAGAGGAGAGGAGAGGAAAAAG
>NC_136815.1:1436023-1478638 GCF_951394365.1 Tetrao urogallus
GGCACAGTGTTTATAGGTCAACAAAGACAAATAAAGGGGGCACCATCTTTAATATACTTGTACCTGTAATCCAAACTGCTCTTTAAGGAGCAGGTCCCCTGGATTTCCCTGCTGCCTCCCACTCTCCTGTCTGTTCCTTCCAAATTTATTCTAGTGCAAACAAATAACACAAGTTTCTGCATGTTTTGTTCAGGTGGGTTGCTCCTGCAATAGTTTTGCATAGGAAATGGAAATGTCAAGAAGCACTGGTATAATACTAGCATGCTGAAGTTTTTTTTTTCTCACTGGTGCTAAGCGAGAATGTCTACAAACAAGGAGTCCTTGTGCTTCTGCAATATGTTTTCACACATCTGACATTTCAGGATCTGTAATGTATAGGAGTAGGAAAGGCATAACAAAGTAAGTGGATTGAGTCCTGTGTGCTTCACTATGAAGCTCTGAGTTCAATGGACTTTTCTCCTTCTTACCCTGGATAACCCCACAAGGATTCTTGCAGAGAAGTTAAAGAATAACCCAAGCTGGGGAGAGGGAAGCATGGAGGAAGTTTGTAAGATTATTCAGTTCACAAAAGATTCATCTTGCTCCAAGATATTGGATATTGGATGCAATGGATATCAGGAAAAATTTCTTCCAGAAGGAGTGGTAAGGTAGTGGAACAGGGTGCCCAGGGAAGTGATGGAGTTGCTGTTTCTGGAGGTGTTCAAGAAACATGGAGATATGGCACAGAGGGACATGGTTTAGTGGACATGGTGTGGATGGGTAGAACTAGGCTTAATGACCTTAGTGTTCTAGCACCATTCAAAGAAAGCAATGAGACTTACCTAAGTCTACAGAGTGCAGAGTTGTTGTGCACACCTTGGCTCTCGGGGGACATTCTGTGGGTGTTCTGCACTTGGAAATGTCCATTGGCTCCTTGCATGTGTAGCACTGCAAGGACTGGGCTGCAGAAGGGAACAAAACATTTTTGAGATGGTCACAGAAGCAAAGACAGCAAGTCTATTGTAGAGAATGTGTTATGGTAACTGCTTCACCCCCCCACTCAAGATGCACAGACTCTGGAAACTACACACAGCTGGAGGCAGTGGCAAAACTTGGGTATGTCAAGGGCAAAGACCAAATCCCAGCATCCAAGGATGAGGCTGATACTGCAGAGAATTGGGCATTATCTCTGCTTTCTGGGCTCAGCAGCCTGAAAAGAGCAGATCTACAGGGAACTTCTGCTTGAACAGCTTTAATAAAATCCTTGGAGGAGTTTGGCCCATCAGCTGTTTAGGGATCCATGGCTGTGACTATTCACATGTGTTACAGCATGGTAGTTTGCTGTTGTTCTACAGACTCAAAGAATAAGGTAATATAATTTCCTTAAAACTAAGCAAATTCTAGATTTAGGGAACTGATCTGGCCTGAACTGGGACACTTTTGTATTTTGTGCATCCTGTATAAGATGTGCTGCAATACAGAGAGTGAAATAGCTCCTTCTGCTTAGAGCAGCATTCGTCTGTAGTTCCTTCATCCACAGAGACAGTCACTGAAGTTGAATTTTCAGGGCTCCATTCCACTTGTTTAGAGGGTTTTCTGAACAGCTTAGTAACCGAAATTTCAGAGCTGTACCAGAGATCCTAAGGGTTGAATGTGGCCTAAAAACTCATCAGGGCTGCTGTTGTTTTTTTTTTGAAAGAGGTGATGCTACAAAGCAGTGGATGTCGACACACGGACTCTTTTACATAAGCCTTGATCACAGCAGTTGCTCAAAAGTCTTGCTACTAGACCTGCCCATCCACAGCCAAAAGATTCTGAGTGTGCATATTTTTCAGTCATGCTGGTGTGACTTTACATCAGAAAACAGCCCACTTTGATGTTTTTTGTGCTACGCATCTTCCAGCAATGCAGCAGCTGATGAACCACGCAAATGTTTCCACTGCCATCTATTGATAAAACAGCAGAAAGATGATGTATTCTTGGCACTAGTTCTGCTGTTATAGAGAAACTCCTGGGACTATGCGATAAGGATAAATATTTTTGAAGGCAGTTGCTTGAACACCCAGTGACAAAATGGATTTCCAGGGCATCTATTTCTCTTAGCACCACTTTTGAAAAACTCAGCCGTGCAACAGAACCTTCATGATGCAGAATTTTCTCTATCCTCTTTTGCAAAGGCAGAAAGAACTTTTTAGCTTGAGTTTACCCAATTTGAGGATTTTTGAGGATAGCTTTGGAATGATCCACAAGAGATTTATTTTTTTTTTAATGCATATTTTTGATATCTTAACATGTTGTGCATGTAGGAGAAAAATCAGAAAGTTTTCAAACTTGCAAATACAAGGATGCTTTTGGGTGTGAAGGACCAGCTTGTGTATGGGTGTATGGGTGGAGCAGTGCCAGTTCAAATCATCTGAGGAACTGGTCTGTGATATTTGGGTCGAGCTGATTTCCAAACCTCACCATTTTGTATGGGTGGACATCTGTACTGTATTTTGTTTAATACAATTAATTACTGACATCTGTACTGTATTATGTTTTCTGGAGGAATTAATTCCAGTTAAGAGTAGATTTAAGTGAGAAAACCATCATCCCTCTGCCTCTTATTATTTCACTGAATCTATGTGGAGACATTTCTTTTGTGGGAAGATTGTAGTAGAAGAGGAATGTCCAGAATTGTCAGGACAAGAGCAGAAGAGATGAACTGAGCATTGAGGAGAGTGCTATGTCCTGACCCAAGGCAAAAAACCATTGTCCATCATTGTCCAATGACACTTTCTACCCCTTCATTTTAAAATTCTGGAAGGTTAGTAATTTTTCTTGGGCCATGTGCAAGCATGTTCAAAGTATAGATTCGATTCATATATTCTAAAGAAACAAACACTAATTTCTGCATTACTTCATGTGGTTCAAGACTTGTTATATCTCAAAGCTTGTGTAAATCTTAAAATTTAATGAACATTTCTTTGATTAAACCAATACAACACTTGAAATATAGAAAAGTAGTCAGTTATAGACACAGGTCGAATAGATCCACTTGTTACAGGCATATTCCTGAGCTGCAAGTGCTGTCAAATCCAGTTGCTTCCCACTGCATCATCCCAGAAAAGCCATGTCTGCCCCAGCCTCAACTATAAAGCAAAGGGTGTTGATGCTACTCTGCTCCTGCTAATTTCTTCAAGACCAGTGGATGAAAACCTTCCCTGCCAGCTCCTTAGCAATGCAATTAAACCCAGAACAAGTCTGGATGGAAGCAGAAATGTAATATACCATCTGTGAAGAGTCTTGAAAGGAGAAATAAAACAAACTAAAAAAAAACCCATACATGTACTGAAATGTAATAAATTACAGTAACTATATACAAGTATCTGTAACTTTCTTGATTCAGCTCTATGGTGTGTTGTTCAACTCAGAGCGTGTAAGGAAATGAATTCAACCAGATTTGAATTTGCTTCAGAGATACAGGAAAGGAAGAATGAGGATAAAAGAAAAAAAAAACAATACAATGCAGCTTGAGGACAAGACTCAACACTTCTGTGCATAATGTTTGCAAGGTGTATGTCTTTCAGCCATCTTCACTGGCAGCTCTGTGGATGATCTTCATGTAGTAATGCCCACATGGCATTGAGAGTGTTCAATTCCTACCCAGGCTGCTTTTCCTTTGAGATCTGTCAGAGTCCCATCAAAGCTGACTAAGGATTTCTGGTGACCATGGGATAGAGGGTGAAAGCCACAATGTTTGTGTCTCTCTAAGAATGACCCATTTAAAAAGAAGTGGAGATATTTGCAGTAGATCACAGAGAGGGAGAGAGGATAACAATAACTGGACTCTACGACCAGCTTGGCTGAGACTCTGATCCAGTAGAGTCCATACCCAGACAGACCCAAAGGAATTTCCTATTTCTACCTATCGCCTAACATCTTGAAATTACTTTAAAGACTGGAATCTATTGGTTTCATTAACCTTCACAAAGTTCCTGGAGTTATTTGTCATACTCTCACCCATTTCTATCCTGATGACTAAAGACCTCGCCTGCACTTGTGCTGCCCTGTACCACGTGTCCTTCATCCCTTAGCCTTACGAAAACTGATGTCAGTCCCCTCCACCCTAAGATCCAGTGTGAATGGGAATGGCAGACACAAGATCACTCATGGGTCTGCTCTCTGCTCTCTATGAGAGGCATCACAGTTCTCCCCAACAGGAATGAATATCTCTTTTCCTCTATCTGTTAATATTCTCAAATACATTAAAACATCATTTGTCCTACCAGGTTTTTCTGAATTGCTGCCTTTCCCCTCCCCTCCCAGGCATTTCCCAGAGGGTCAAGAATGCAGCAGTCTTACCCAACTCTATGCATGCCAGGCCAAGCAGCAGCCCCACCAGAGGCATCTTCATGCTGAGAGTAGATCCGTGCAACAAGGGCAGTAAGGTTGAGCTGCTCCTGGGTAGCTTTATATCTCTTTCCACCCTCCACCTCCTCATGATCCTGTGGGCGGATTCCCCTGGGTTTAACAGAGGGGAAGCCCAGCTCCAGCCTGGATTGGGATTTGCAGAGGAGTGAGTTCCTGGAGAAGGTGACATCACCTCAATGAGCAGACTCCAACCATACCTCATCTCCTCTTCAGGTTTATGACCTGAGGCTGGTCCCATGGAAAAGAAAAAACAGCCTGCACTGCAAGCACACAAAGGTGCTTGGATAGGGAATGTGACACGGTATGTTTGTTCCTTCAAGTCTGGCTCTGTGAGCTGAGATCCAGATTGTGTCATGCATATTGAGTTGGGCAACATCAGGCAAGATGCAAGTGGCAGCAGGTTGGGCTTCTACCTGTGTTGGCTCAGCATCCTCAAAATTTGTGCCATGTTTTCATGCCCACTGCTCCCTGGGCTGGCGGGCAGGAATCTGGCGTGGTTGCATTTGCACAAAGCATGTCTGTTTTCCCAAATACTGTGCAAAAACAACTCAGTTTCTGTCTCCCAGGGGCTTAGTTATGAATTGAGCCATAGTTTTTAGTTGCTGGGCATGGGAGTTACTGAAAGGCAGTAGAGGAGAACAGATTAGGTGGAGCCTCCAAGTCTGGGGTTTGGATACATCATATTGTTTCAGGTCCTGAGTTGTCCTGGCAGAACAGGGAGCAAAGCCCAAGATATAAACTGTTCAGCAAGTTTTATTCTGAAGATGAGAAATAAACACAACATGGAGAACTGGATCAATATTCCTACCTTCCATCCCTTCCCGGAAGGAACATTTCCCTTTAATGCATTTCAAGGCAAACTTTTCAAACATAGTTTTTCCAAATCTTATACAGTATCTGTGGAAAGGGCTTAAAAAGTTTGTGGTTAGGGAGAAAATGCCAGTAGCATTTCTGCATTCTGTGAGAAAAAATGCACTTTTTGTTGGTTTTGTTGTGATCCAGGATGGAAAACCCCAGCATTATGCAATTTCCCATAAAAGAGCTGAATAAGTTACAGTATGAAAGTTTGTAATTCACTGTGAAGCACTGAGAGACTTCAGGGATGGGAGACAAGGTGAGCACACAGGTTGATTTCTTGGCCATGGGACCACTGTGCTGACACATGTTGGTGTTCTCACCTTTTTATACCTCATTTGGGAATGGTTTTCTTTTTTTTTCTTTTTTTTTCTTTTTTGTTTTTTTTGGTTTTTTTTTGTTTTTTTTGAATGGGGGAGATGGGGGGAAGCACTGCTCCTCTAAGAGTTCACAGTAATTTGAGAAGCTAATGGAAGCTAATGGAAATTTCCACGGTCACAGATAACACGAAGATGATCAAACTGCATCAGCAGGATTAGCACTGTGCCATGGGAAAGGGAGAGAAGGACATGTACCTTAATGCTTGCTTAACAGTTGTTAAGACTGAAAACCATCATTTGTCTCTATTTTATCTTGCTATGCCATCATAGACCAGGTATACATCTACCACAACAAAAATACCAACACCACTGCGAACATATTCATTGAGCGTGTAGAAAAATTTCAACAAGCCCAAGTGCAGGGTGCTGCATTTGGGTTGGGGCAATCCCATGGAATTTATACAAACTGGGGGAAGATCACCTTGAGAGCAGCCCTGTGGAGAAGAACTTGGGGGTTTTGGTGGATGTGAAACTGGACATGAGCCAGCAGTGTGCACTTGCAGCCCAGAAGGACAGCTGTGTTCTGGGCTGCATTAAAAAAGAGGTGGCCAGCAGGGAGAGGGAGGTGATTGTCCCCCTCTGCTCAGATCTTGTAAGGTCCCATCTGAAGTACTGCATCCAGGCCTGGGGCACCCAGTACACGAAGGATGTGGAGCTCTTGGAGCGGGTCCAGAGGAGGGCACTGAGATGATCAGAGGGCTGAAACACTTCTGCTATGAGGAAAGGCTGAGGGAACTGGGATTGTTTAGCTTAGACAAGGTTCCGGTGAGACCTTGTTGTGGCCTTCCAGTATTTGAAAGCATAAACAGAAGGGAGAACAGCGGTTTATGAGGGTGGATAGTGATAGGACGAAGGGAATGGTTTTAAACTGAGACAGGGAAGGCTTAGATTAGATATTAAGAGGAAGTTTTTCACACAGAGGGTGGTGACGCACTGGAACAGGTTGCCCAAAGGAGGTTGTGGATGCTCCATCCCTGTAGGCATTCAAGGCCAAGCTGGATGTGGCTCTGGATAGCCTGGTTGGCAACCCTGAACATAGCAGTGGGGTTGAAACTTGATGATCATTGTGGTCCTTTTCAACCCAGGCCATTCTGTGATTCTATGATTCTATGATTCTATGAAAATATTCTGCACAGTGAGAGCCACTGGACCCGTTTAAATCCAGATCCTCTCTTGTAACTGGGCAGTGTAAGGCACATTTGAACAAGATCTTAGTTAACATTCAGGAAAGTGGAAAAGGTCCAATACTGTAAGTATTCAAAGTAGTCATTGCTCAGTAGGTAATCTTAATGGGCTGAATGGTCTGGTATTAAAAATTCTATGAGTCTTCAAAACAGACTATGGGTGCATTGGTGAAATGTGCTTGAAAGGCATTGCATACTGAGCCTTGGAATAAATCAGCATGGTTGAAGAAATAGTGATGCAAAAGGGAGATTAAGTAAGCCTGTCCAGCTTTGTAGAAGTTGTCCATTACTTCAGTGTTCAGATATGGGATACATCAGCATGCTATGACTGTTTGCCACAGGCCAGTGCAAAATTGTTTAACTTTGTCTAAGGGCTCAGAAGGGTTTGAGATCTGGCCATAAGGTGTAACATCAGGAAGCTATTGGAGCAGGGGCTGTTAAAACTTCTGCAGACTATGCAGGATGCAAATTTCAGAGAGAGAAAAGTTGGGAGTCTGCTGGTAAAAGTATCAGGGGAAGGGATCACCAACAAATATTAGATGATCTGAAGATAGCTAGGACCCCAGGTGAAACAGAGCATTAAAAAAAGATAAGGGAAAAGGGAAGGGGAAAGGGAAAAGAAAGAGAATAAAAGAAAAGAGAAGAAAAAAGAGAAGGGAAGGGAAGGGAAGGGAAGGGAAGGGAAGGGAAGGGAAGGGAAGGGAAGGGAAGGGAAGGGAAGGGAAGGGAAGGGAAGGGAAGGGAAGGGAAGGGAAGGGAAGGGAAGGGAAGGGAAGGGAAGGGAAGGGAAGGGAAGGGAAGGGAAGGGAAGGGAAGGGAAGGGAAGGGAAGGGAAGGGAAGGGAAGGGAAGGGAAGGGAAGGGAAGGGAAGGGAAGGGAAGGGAAGGGAAGGGAAGGGAAGGGAAGGGAAGGGAAGGGTAGGGAAGGGTAGGGAAGGGAAGGGAAGGGAAGGGAAGGGAAAGGGAAAGGAAAAGGAAAAGGAAAAGGAAAAGGAAAAGGAAAAGGAAAAGGAAAAGGAAAAGGAAAAGGAAAAGGAAAGGAAAAGAAAAGAAAAGAAAAGAAAAGAAAAGAAAAGAAAAGAAAAGAAAAGAAAAGAAAAGAAAAGAAAAGAAAAGAAAAGAAAAGAAAAGAAAAGAAAAGAAAAGAAAAGAAAAGAAAGGAAAAGAAAGGAAAAGAAAGGAAAAGAAAAGAAAAGAAAAGAAAAGAAAAGAAAAGAAAAGAAAAGAAAAGAAAAGAAAAGAAAAGAAAAGAAAAGAAAAGAAAAGAAAAGAAAAGAAAAGAAAAGAAAAGAAAAGAAAAGAAAAGAAAAGAAAAAGAGGAAGAAAGGAAAAAGAAAAGAAAGGAAGAAGAAAAGAGAAAGGAAAAGGAGCCCAAGCCAAAATCTCAAGTCACGCATTAGTCTGTTAGGGAGGTTGATTCTTGAAGTGCTGACAACTTCACATGGAATTTTATTGCCGTATTTCCTGATAGAAAAAAAAATTGGAGATGGGAAATAATGGTATAACTGGGACAGATGTGACAGATGACACTGGAAAATACTGGCCCTCATTATCCCAGGAAATCAGAGTTTTAAAGAGACACAATTTATCCATAAATGAATTGAATGAAGATAGCAGAATTTCAGAAGGAAAGGTTTTATGGTAAAACATCCTGTTGGTCTAGAGCTGAGTGAAGACTAGCATGAGTTAAATGCACCAGTATGTGCTGGGGGCCACCCAGCTCTAAAGCTCTGCAGGAAAGAGCCTCTGTGTCCTGGAGTCCACCAAGTAGTACATGAGGTATGAACATATCCTTGCCACAAAAAAAGGCTAATTGTGTTCTGGACTGTGTTAGGCAGGGCATAGCCAATAGATCTAGGGAAGTGATCCTTCCACTCTGGTAAACACTGGTGAGGCAAACACCTGGAGTATTGGGTCCATTTCTGGATCCCACAGTACATGATAGACATTAGTAGACACAAGATAGACTCCAGGGGAGGGCCACCAAAATGCTGTAGTGATTTGGAGCATCTCTCCTGTGAGGAGAAGCTGAGAGAATGGGACTTTTCTTCCTAGAGAAAATAAGGTTCTTAGGAATCATCAATGTCTTTACATATCTTAGTGGAGGTTGTAATGAGGACAAAGCCAGGCTCTTGTCAGAGGTGTCCAAGAGGAAACGAGCACCAACTGCAACAGAGGAGGTTCCATCTAAATATCAGGAAGCACTTCTTTACTGTAAATATGATTCAACACTTGCACAAGTTGCCCACTGAGATTGTGGAGTCCTGGAGATCTTAAAATCTACCTGGGCATGGTCCTTGTCAAGCAGCTCGTCCTTGCTCGAGGAAGGGTTGGATTCAATGGACCCAGAGGTCCCTTCCGACCTTAACCATTCTGTGAATCTGTGATTATATGAAATCGGGCTGGAAATCAGAAAAAATAACATCCCTTATAAAGCAAAGACAGGATAAAAATCATGGTACTAAAACAGGTTGCCCAGAGAAGTTGTGGATGTTCCATCCCTGGAGATGTTCAATGCCGGGTTAGATGGGGCCCTGGGCAGCCTGATCTGATGGGTGACAACTCTGTTCATGGCAGTGAGTTGGAACCAGATGATCCGTAAGGTCCCTTCCAACCCAAGCCATTCTATGACTATGATTTCATGGTGTTGTAGCCTTGGCATTGATCTACCTGAAGTCAATGTCTTTTTTGGGAACTGCTTATCAGGATGGAGTCTGCCATCAGGTTTCCAGATATCATGGTGATGGCAGGAGTGTAGGAAAATATAGAAATTAATGAACAGTGTGTTGAGTCAACTTCATTCCGCTTCTGTTATTCAGAGAAGGCAGATTTTTGCTAGGTACCATTTGGATGACTGTGTCTACAGGCTCTATTATCACCATCTGTGATTCAACAGTGGGAAAGTATGCTGTCCCTGATCATGTCTGCAGTGATGCTCAATGATGTGTACGGTTAATCAAAGCTCTCACCTCCCAAGGGTGTGCACTAATAACAAGACTATAGGCTTGTTCGGGTGGAGTTGCTCTCCACCCTCCTTATGAAACTGTTCTACTCACCCTCCTTATGAAACTGTTCTACTGGATGGAAAGGAATGTAGATTTCATTGGGCTGGAGAAGGGTGAAAGTGTGAGCACGACAGAGTTAGCACCCTTCCCTTAGGAGCTCTTTAGATCTTTCTTACTAGAATGGTTTGATATAAAACACAGGTGTCTCCACATAGGGGAATATCAAAGAGATACCCAGAGTCCCAGCGCTGACTCAATGTGTGAGGAACTTTAACCTCTCTCTTCCCATGTGTGTACTTTGTTTTGGTGATTTGAAAATTTCATCTGGAGATGTGAGACAGGAAATTGTACCTCCTCAAAAATAGAAAAGGAAAAAGTTTCCCAAGTTGTGTATGCTGTGTATTCAGAACACTAACCTCTAGGCTAAAAATCAAGTGCACTTGTGGAGATGGAAGGAAATCCTCCACTCCCATTGAGTTTTTAGAGAAGGAAATGATGTCTCTCAGTCCTCTGAGAGAAAATGAGGAGTCTAACATTGTGGACTCTGTACCTGCAGGTCCTTCTGCTCCCAGTTTCGAGGATGAATATAATCCCTTCAAACATCATCTGGCCAGCTGCGTTTCATCAGCCCTAGGAACAGAAGTCTCCCAGGTATTTACAGAGGGCATGCAAAGTGCCCAACACATGGACCTGGGTTGCAGATTGTAGATATTCATCCTTTGGAAAGACAGGCATTGTGGGGTTCCTTTAACTTCTATCATTTCTGCCATGGACTCAAGTACTTCCTCATTATTTGTATCACTTGATGGACTCCCTGTCCCTGTTATGGCCTGAACCCACTGGATCTGTTGCAGATGGTACCCAGCTGCACTGTGAAACACAGTGTGGGCCAAAGATATTTTCTGGTATAATTCTACCATTCTGGTTGTGGGGATAAGACAGTTTAGCTATGTGGTATGAGCTGTGCCAGATGTTCTCAGGTTCACAGGATGAATCTTGGCTCCTTTTAAAGACTGACATAGGCATAGCATGTGTGTCACCTCACATGAAAGTCTCCTGTAATCGTTGTTCCGCTGTGATTCCCCTGCCTGATGGTTGATGCCAAGAATATGTGAAAGTCTTTGAGATGTGAACCAAAAGTACATGTTATGACAGGTGAGAGGACCTTGTGAATATGTAATTTTCCATCTATAAGTTGGGTAATTTAAAGCCAAGGCTGAAAGGTGCTGGGAGTATTCTTGGGGGCTGTTGTTGGCTTGGAGTCTCCGATGTCTTTGATCCACTGATTGCACTGTCAGTCTTTCAGCAACATGCTGCAGCAGTTTAGGAGCAGAAAACACATAATGACTGGCCAGAATCAAGGGACTGGCACCTCCTTTCCTTTAGCAGGAACATTTTCCCTCTTGAGTTCTCCCTCTTAATTTAAGATGTCGTTTACTTTTGACAAAACTGGGGACTGTTAATGAGTCTGTGACTGATCACTTAGTCCACATCATTTTGTCACCTCTTCACTGTCAGTTGCAGTGCCTTTCACTGATTGAATTGACAACCGTGTTATCAGCACGCTTGTTCTTCAGGCTATTGCTTTTGCTCGTGTTAATAGCAAAGTCTATCATCAGATACAGGCCTAAATGCCTTATCATGAGCTAGTCTAAATAATAAACCTTGATAAATATTGAGAACAGCTTACTATGCATGTCACCATGGGCATCCACTGTGATAACTGGAATAATATTGCAAAGAAACCAGTCATTGCCATTGGGATCTATGTGATCAGAGACATCTCCACAGGATCAAAGCAGTGGGAACACCAATTAACAGAAAATGCAGAAGACCATAACCTTTGGAAATATTCATGGTAGCAAACATATTGAAGGAAGGAAGTCACAAGTCCTGAGACATCTCATCTATATTCTTCTATAGCTTTAGCAGGGGGGTTGGAACTGAGTGATCTTAAAGATCCCTTCCAACTCAACCAGTCAACGATTCTATGATTCTATATATGTCTCTAGAATGAATCACCATAAACTTTTTTGCAGGCTAGTAGACACATGCACTATTATTTATATCTGCTCCAGACAATTGCCTCAACAAAACAAATGAATGACATTCTGGATTACCTGCTTGCTTTCACTGCCACTAAAAGGCACTTGCTGAAGTTGTGGACCAGCTGACCTGGAGTGAAAGTGTGCATCTTACCAGCTGCATCCAACTCCAGTGATAATGGGTTTGGAAGTGACAAAGTAAGATATCCCCAGAAGACATCACTATTTATGATGAGAAGCAGAGTGGCCAGTGGAAGCAAAAACTGCTGTGTGCAAAAATCCTCAGAATGAGTTTGAAAAGGACATGGACAAGAACATCTCACAACAGCAGCTTATTCCAGATGTCTATGAGATTGCACTTGAGATGCTCACAGGGAGTGACATTGGCTCAGACACTTTCATTGGACTGTACTTTTCTGGAAGATGTCAACATCTTGACATCTAAAACAGAGCTACTCCTGAGAATGTGGCTGGCTGCAATCACTGGTGTCTCATACACCTTATTATGTAGGATCTCAAGATCATTTTGCAGATAAAGTAATAATAACAGCTCTTGTCATGCTGTTGAAAAATTCCACCAGCCTTCTGTTTACATTCCCAGCCTTGCTCTTGGTAGGGCTGCACTAGGTAGATGACTGATGCTTGTTGTGGACTCTGCATACACTCAGGCTACAGGTCTGGAACTGGTACTTCACTTTCTCAACCACTAGAAAGATTTTCCACAAGCAACAAACTTTGTTTTGTGCAGTATTATTTATTAGGGACTTCATAACTGTGTTCTAAGTATATGCCTTCCTTTCTCTCTAATGTTGAGACATTGTTAAGCTGAGCAGAATGCACAATTGTATGAATCCTGCTGGATATCTGTTGGATATTTTTCTGAAGGGGCTGCTTACATAACTACTTTGGAAGAAAAGTGAGTTGATAATGTCAAAAATGGAGGTGTGCTTTTATTTGCCTAGATAGCAATGATTGAATATTGTTATGGAACTTCAGCAAGACTTCTATGCAAAGATGAACATAAAGCAATTACAAACTATGCATAGGCCAGCTGCAACTCACACCCTGGGATGCAGTATACTTCCAGCATAAAAAATCTGTAGTGATTTTATTGTAGAAGGTCAGCTATTAAAAGCTGTCAGCTTGGTCCTGAGTGCTCCTGGAGAAGCAGGATGAGAATGGGTCTAGCACGTGACATCCAGTATTCTCAGTAATTAATATTCTCCTCCCTACCATCACACTTACTGAAGAATGAATACCTTTCGCATTTGTCTTCAAATGACAGCTGCAGAAGACAACATTTCTCAAATGGGTCTTTGTCATTAAAATTTCTTTGCCATCTGTTTTTGGGTGAGTGTCTTGAACAAGAGGACATTCTAACTCAAACAGGAGAAAGAACTACAATCCTCACACAGGATTGTGCCAATCATTCCTGGTAGGAACAATCTCTTAGGCTCTTTCCTCAATTACTGGTGGTTTCCAATGGAAAAGATTAATGGTATCTCTCTTTCCTCCTCTACATATGTTGCTTCTGGGCATCCTATGTTTCCAGAGCTTACCTGTTCAAACTCATTTCAGTCTTATCTGACTTCTACCACAGATCAATTATCTCTTACATCACTCCTCCATATCTCCCCTCCTTGCAGAGCTGTTTTTTGAGATTGCATACTCTGATGGTTAAACTAAGGAGTCTAAGTGCACTTGGAACAACACTGTCCTCCAATCCAGCTCAGTGTTGGATTTATTTCGTTTAAGCTAAACACACACTGAAGATAAGCATTATTATAAGGTGGCTAGAGGAAGGTTGAGTGAGCAACGAGCTGGAAGATGTACCTGTGAGACATGAAGCCAGTGGTTCCCTACCAATAAAAATTCAGAGGTGTGTCTAGAAATTGTTTTCCTATTAAAGAGGAAAAGCGAGGAATAAGTAACTACAGGAAAATAGCTGTGGGCTGAAAAGAGTGAATAACCAGGAAAATTATTCTGGGAAAGGGATAAACCTAAAAAGAATGTAAGGAAAAACTGAGCATCAGACACAATGACATGATAGAAAGTGAGAAACATATAAAGTGAAAATTTGCAGAAGTCAAAATGACTTAAGTGTCAGGAAGGACATTACAACATTAAAATTCTTTAGCCCTTACACTGGGAGAAAAAAAAAAGCAGTGATGACATAATAAGATGAAAACTGAGTATTAAATTACACCATTTATTTAATATGCAAAGATTTTGACTTTAGGATTAATGGCAGCATACAGATATCCAGAAATAGAAATAACCACATCTAGGATAGAATGAAAGAGTTTAGTATGTTCAAGTTCAAGGAAAGCGAGATAGAATATTTCCCACACTGGAACACTTGGACTGAATACTTACCAAGAGTTACAGGTTATCTCTCAAATACTGTTCATAAATTGATCAGGTTCAAGACATCTTGGTGTCATGTGATCATAATTTACCATCTAAGTGAAAGAGAGAAGGGGAAAAATACACTACACAGTCATTTGTCTGATATCAATAACATACCAGGATCAAGAGCAATTTTTGAAAGAGAGGGAAAATGTGGAAAGACAGGAAAATGGGGCACATGATCACTCTCTTGATTTCACATTAGTAGGTATGATTTATAAGAATTCAGCAACATGATATTGCAATATCACATGAAAATATTTATTAAAATGGAAAAAGTGGAAATTAGCTCAATATGTACAGGGTGAGACCTTTTTGAAGGATTAGAAGTGGAGGGGTTGAAATTTTTTTATGTGTTGAAAGAAGGATTTCAGTCTAGAGGAGAACAATAATGCAGTTCCCCTTGATATAGTCTTGCAGTATTCCTGTTTAATATTTTCTGTAAGAGTCTTGAAGGAGGCTATATCATGGAATCATACTGTTATAGAATAGTTTAGGTTGGGAGGCACCCTTTAAGATCATCTAGTTCCAACCCGCATGCCATGGATATTGACATATTTCATTAAATCAGGTTGCTCAAACCACATCTAACCCAACTTTGAACACTTCCAACGATGGGGCATCCACATTTTTGCACAACTCATATCACTACATCAGTCATGAAAAATTTCTTCCTTACATCCCTTTTATATCTGTTCTCAGTTTAGATTTATTACCCCTTGTCCTGTCACGATAGAATCTGACAAAAATTTTTCATCTTTCTTAAATATCATTAATGGGTGCAGTAAGGTCCCCTTGGGACCCTCTTTTCTCCAGGATTAACAATCTCAGATCTCTTAACTTTTATTCATAGGAGAGATGTTCCAGCTCTTTGATCATTTTCATGATCCACCTCTTGACCAGCCATAATAAGTCCATGTCTTTCTTTAAGTGGGGACCCCAGGACTGAATGCAGTACTCCAGATAATGTCTCATGAGAGCAGAGCAAAGGGGAACAACCTTTAGGCCTGCTAGCTGCACTTCTTTTGATGTAACTCATGTTATGATTGGCTTCCTGGGATGCAAGGACACACTGCTAGCTCATATCCAATTTTTAATCCACCAACATCCCCAAGTTCTCTGCAAGACTGCTTGACAACATTAATAACATTTACTGATGTCATAAATTGGTGATGCATTAGCTGTGCAGAGAAGGATCAGGATAGCAAAAATAACCAAGTTGATTAAGATTTAAGTCATAATAAGAGTAACAAGAACATACTGTACTAATAATTTATACCGTAGAAGATGACCTTCTAACCTAAATAATTGGACAGATGGAAGAATAATTGTTGGTCACAGGCTGTGTGTAATTCACACATCCAATGAAACATGAAGAGGGGTGCCACATTCAGGGTCTGTGCCAGTGGGCACAGTACAGTGCTACGGTCATTGTGAAAGGCACTGACAAGACCACACTTGCAGCACTGGGTGCATTTCTCATTACCTCTGTGGAAGGGAAGTGGAGTCCCATACAGAAGCACATATGAAGATAGGAATGAAATGTACGTCAGTTAAAATAGATGTACTTTTTTTTCATCACAGGGAAAGAAGATTGCCAAGTCCAGATATATTGAACAGGAGGCAATTCAAAAAGGAAGACCTATGCCTATGATATAAGAAAAATAGTGGCACTGGGTGGGTGGGATCTGACCAGGAAAAAAATCATGGCTAGAAATTAGAAGTGTGTTCACTACCAGTGAATCTGCCCTCTACTAGCAGATGGGGAAAGGCCAGAACAACAGTATATGTGCATGTGACCAGCAAATTCTCGTAGAGACACAGACGGAAGAGCTGGTGTAGACTAAAAGTAGGAATAATCTTTTCAGACACTTGAGCACAGTTGCTCTATGTCCTTCCCAGCAGTGGATTTCTAGAGTCCCAGGCAAACAATTACCCTTCATAGCCTTCAATAACTATCTGTTCAGTGAACCTAATGGTACTGCCCTGTCACGCAAAGATGTTGGATAGATGCACCCTTTACTACTCTATGTGGGAAAGTAGCTCCCATATGTAGGAATTAGAGTGCACGGACAGAAACAGTGCTCAGCTTTGGGCACAGCTGAAGTGAGATTTTCCAGAGGCCAAGGCTTGTTTTGTTTATTTATGCCAGTGCCTTGGTAATCCAAGCTGGAGGTATGTAGAGCGGTGATGAAGAAAGAAGCAACCAAGTAGCATCTCGAGTTGTAGACGTAGCTAAGTAGTTTTAAAAGCCATTCCATGTGAGACACCCACTCTACACCTCTACACTTCTGCTCAAAGTATTGACAAACCTAATATTAACCCTGACTAGATACTAGATGACTAGATGAGGCCCCTTTCCTCAGGCTTTTCTTAGACAGGCAGTCCCATTATGTGAAATAGACAAACACAATCATCTTAGGAGGGTGTATGCATGACCACTTAATCTATATATTTGGTTATCTTGAGGATGACGTCTGCTGTCCCATTATGTGAAATAGACAAACACAATCATCTTAGGAGGGTGTATGCATGACCACTTAATCTATATATTTGGTTATCTTGAGGATGACGTCTGCTTCTTATCCCACCATTCAGCAGTGAAGAAGAAACTCTATATTCTACCTCAATTTAGGACTTTGAGCTTATTTACATCAATACCTTAATCCCAAAGAGAGAAGTGTGGAAGCAAATGTTTCAAGGTAATTTCTGTGACGTAAAGGTGCCCAATGTTTTTTATTTCAGGATGAATCATCAGGGTGGTGATGACAGGAAATTTGCTGTGAAGTACCCACACAGATCTGTAGATTGGCTTCCTGTTTAGTTCTGCTTACACCCTTTGCATTTTGGGACTATCTGCAGGAAGAATGGTGAAATACATGCAGAAAAAATAGCAAGCTGTTCTGTTCTACATTTGGGGGATAAACATCTATCCCAGATTGCAGGTCATCTATTTCTGTTCTTTAATTCTTTTTTACTCGCTGCAGAATGGTCTCTAGAGATGAGTCACTTCTCCAAAAAGAAGTTATTGGAAATCAAGGTACACAGTGTCACTCATGGTTGCACCCTGCTTACCTCTACTCAAGAGACGTGTAATGTTGGAAGCCAACTTTCATAGGTAAACAGATTGATGCAGTCTGGTCTGCTGAATAAGAAGAAATACGCAAATACGCAGCCCTGGATCTGTGAACCTTGCATGGACAAATGAAAGACATGACTATTTTGGCAGCCTTGGCTGGGGCTGAGGTGCTGACTGACTGAAGGCACTTTCTCAAGGATTTGGATAGGTCTAGGCTGGGAGAGAATAATTCAATCTGAGAACTTCTGGATCTATTTGGAAAAGGGTTTTTAATCATCAGGAAACTTATCGTATAGCTGCAGCTATTAGTTAATGACAAACCAGTTTGGCTTGCTCAGATTGGTGCCGTAGTAATTGGGCTTTACACTAGCTGTTGGGTCAGGCTAGTTATCCTCCCTGCACTGCTGTTTCTATCTACCTCCTTTCCCAGAAATCCCACATTTCAATGACAGCATCACATCACCTTTTACTCACATCCCTTCAGTCTCTGCAAACATCCTTTTCTTCAGTCTTTTTCTGCATATTTCAATTTCAAAAGACATTGTTAAAAATGACTTTGGAGAGTACCTAAAAAATTAAAGATGCCAAGGTCCAGTCTCTGGCACTGAAGTCAAGTAGCAACGTATTGTCTATGACTCTTCTTCCTGCTGAAAGAGTTGTGGCATCCAGACTGCTTCCTGGAAATTGTCACTGGCTTGTGTTAATTCCTCTGCCATCCTCAGGAGTTGTTTGGTAGATCTTTTGGCCTGACCCATGCTGGTGACAAGCTAATCTTCTGTGCCCACAAGTGTCCCCTGACCTGGTTTAATTTTTAAGCGTAGCTGCAACCCCTGAGCCTGGAACTGTTGAAGATTAAAAAAGTAGAAAGTTGTTTGTATTTTGGGTTCTATGATTTTGCTTTTCTCATCCCTTACGCATCTTGTATGTGGGTTTATCCCACCTCCAGAACTTGTTAATCTAGATCTTAGCTGGTAGTTTAATGGTTTGTATGGCTCCTTGTTGAACTTGATTTATCCCTGTCTGGGCCTCACAATCCATGTGAAGAAAGCACTAAAGTGAAAAGATATTTTAGTAGAGGCTCTGATAATGTTTACATTTAAATTTCTTCTGCATCAGTGAATTCTTGACTCTTACAGATACGGATATCACTGATAAAAGCCCTGCAAGAACTTATGTTTTTTCATAATGTAGATTTTATATCTTTCTGTTAAGTTCTATGCATACATGAAATGAAAAACTACTAGGTTTTCATAGTAGCTAGGCAAGATTTCCTTAGGTAGCTATTCTTTCCTTCAACTTCATATAACCTGTGTGATTTTTTGGAGATCTGAATCTCAGCATCCAGTAAACACAGATATGTGTGTGTGAAACATTGTTTTTGATAATATCTTGATCTCTATTACTTCAACAAGCACACAGTATGCATACATTCAAGTGCACTTCTGCCCATCTGAATGTCTCCAAGAAATTCTGAACCAGTCCAAATCTTAAAATTTTTGTGAAAGGTGTTGAGGTAGAACAGAGGACCAATCTGTCTTTGTGAAAGGCTGCGTGGTGACCCCAGCTTTCATAGACATTAAGGGAAATGGAGACACAAATCTGTATAAAACTGGATCATGGAAGCAGTTGCTGTGACTGGAACATGGGTGAGATGAGAGGGAGCTGTACGAGCAAGGTACAGCTTGAGGGAAGAAGGCTGTTGGTTTGATTATAGTATTTCAGTGCTTGTGGTGAAGCTGGACAATGGGTAAAACAGGAAGGAGGAGGAGATAAGAGAAGTATTTTTGCTGTCTTCATGGGCAATTCTGAGTACAGGGAGGGAATGAAAGCAAGATTTAGAAAAATGCCTCCATTCTCTGCTGCCTTTAATTACAGTACGTGGTGCCAATCAGAAAAACAAACTATATCTCTCTTCTCCACACATGCTCACCCTTCTCTTCAGCTGAGCTACTTGCTGCCTCCATTTTCACTGCTATCAAGGACAGCAATGAGGTTTCTCTGCTGGCATCTTTGGGCTCCTGTTGGGTTCTTGAACTTGGTCCTACAGAACTTCTCCATGCTTTGGAACACTAACTCCTTCTGCATTAACACAGTCAGTAAAATGTCATCCTGAAACTTTCAGCACGGGAAACTTGGGACCACTTTCCATTCATCCCGAGGTTATCACTGCTCCTTGATATAATTGGTTCTTGGTTTCTGAGCGTTTCTTCATGCCAGCATTATTCTGTCTCATTGTCTTTGTGTCAAATTTTAGTATCATCTGCTCTTTAGATCAGCACTTCTTGAACGGATTTGAGTAGTAGCTTGTGTAGCACTCTCAAGTTGAACATGCTTGCAGCTGACTTCCTTTCTCCATCCTCCTGGGGACTCCTAAGGAGAAACAGTGGAGAGTCGTGGTATTTGAAAAGTGCCTGATAGCAAAAACAGGAAAGAAGAAAAAAATGATTATACAGGATTATTAAGGGCAGGGAAACAACTGTCTTTAATAGTACATGGGTGTGAGAACGATTGTGAAATGCCTTGCCATTTTACATCCAGGCAACTGGAGCTGGTCCAGAAGCAGCGCTTGCACATAAGCAGTACACTCTTGGCAAGGATTTCCTTTCTCTGCTTCTCTGTGGCATGCATGAGAAAGAGCAGGAAAGGTTGTTTTCTTAATTGTTTTCATTTAAACGTTCACATTTAAACTTTGAATGGTCAAATTAATACATTTAATCTAACTTTTTTTCCTCTTAAATCTCATTTAATGTGTACAGGAGCAGGTCAGATATATTCAAATTATCACATCTCAGTGGAGTCTTTGAAGCTTAGCCAAGGCTGCTTCTATTCAGCATGGCTTTTAGTCACTGTAGTTGAATAGGTATCAAAAAAGCTAGTCTCTCTGTGAGCATTGGTATTTCAAGTGGGAGGAATGCTTTTCTCTTTATTATAAAAACAGAGGATGTTATAGTCAGATATTTTACAATTTCGTCATGAATTCATCTGTGGAAGCAGACAAACACATCCCCTTACTACACAGTAGAATGTGAGTTTAAAAGATGCAGCTGTGTGCAAATCCAGAGCAGAAGACACAAATAGGATTGACAGAAGGTGTGTGTGACACCATGGATATAATTCTTTGCAGTCACTCAGGTAGATGGATGGCTGCATGCAAATAACATAATAAACATAATAATAAATCATCACGTAGTGAACCCTGAAGAAAACAACTCCCTTTCCTGGCCATCACTACACTTTTACTTGCCTGTCTTGGGTGAAGCCCTCATTCCTCAGATTCCTTCAAGATCAGATAGTATCTCTAATGAAAATAACAAGCAGAGTGAAACATTTTTGCTTCCTGATGCAGACCCTTACCAATCATCTTTGCTGTAGAGAAGGTGTGTGGAAGGTGATGTATTGTAGTGGACTGTCAAGGGAAGTAGTGGAATCACTGTCCCATGAAGTTTTCAAGAGAAGACTGGATTTTACACTGAGTGATGTGGTTTAGTGGGCATGGTGATGATGAGTTGAAGGTTAGATTAAATGATCTCAGTGGTCTTTCCCAATCTTAATGACTGTTTGATTCTTGATGAAGTGCTCAAATTAATCTGAGTATGGAAAGCCAGGGGCTAGGCCACGGTGCCTCTGATTCACATGGAGAAGCACTGGGAGAGCTGAATTTGTGCTCATGAAGGGCACTATGGCTGTTTCAGTGGAGGTGGTAAACACAGATGGGGTATTCAAAATCTGTCACAGGCACATAGAATTGTAGAATCACAGAATGGCTTAGGATGAAAGGAATCTTGAAGACCATCTCGTTCCCATCTCAATGCCATGGGCAGGGATGCCAACCACTTAATCAGGCACTAGATTAGGTTGCCCAGGTTCCCATCCAAACTGGTCTACGCAGAACCATAGAATAATAAAATCCTTAGCGTTGGAAGGGACCTCTGAGGCCGTCTAATCCAACTCCTCTGTAATGAACAGGGACACCACATCTAGATCAGCTGCCCAGAGCCTTATCCAGCCTCACCTTGAAAGTCTCCAGGGATGGGGCAATAACTACAATACTGGGTAACCTGTTTCAGTGCCTCACCTCCCACATAGCAAGAGGTGTTTTAATGAATGGCTAAATTTGTAGTGTGATGCCTACATAATATGGGCTTGTGGATGCAAATCAGAGAAATTCTATGAAGAGCAGTTCAGGACTGCAGTAGGAGTTGTGGATTGTGAATATCAGTGAGTGAAGATGTGGGTTGAGAGGACGAATGGGTGCAGCAAGTTTGCAAGGAGTTTTGTTATTTAACTTAGAAGGACATCAGCAGAGCTGAAAGTAAGCTGAAACTGCCACACAGTTGTTATGTGACAGGGTGGGATTGGGATGAGTCAAGATGGCATGGCATGAGTGTGGCTCCACCAGCGTTGCCCAGCCAGCCTTGCCCAGGGTGAGTGACAGGCGCAGTTACTTGAGGGATGTTCTGCAATTAAGGGGTTGGTCTTTTGATTGTTTTTATGACTGCAAGAGCACGGTTAACTGCAGGCTCTCCCTCAGCCTTTTTAAACCATGAAAAGCCTGGTTGCACAACAGTTTCTGCATAATTGGGAACAGGAATGTGGCTGTGCAGGGTGGGTGGGTAGCGGGTAGTTCTCTGGCTCTGTTAGCTAGCTGACTCTGTTCTGGCTCATTTTTAGCTTACTTCTCTCTGCTGGCCCCATTAAAGTCACTCTCTGTGCATCTCTTGATAGACTGGACCTGATAACATCTGTAGAAGATAGAGATATGGAGAGGCTGTGTAATTTGCCCTGGGCCACAAAAGAAATGTGGAGCATTGCAAGGAACTGCTGGTCCTTAAACATGGATATTTTTTTAATATCATCAAATGTTTTTAACCAGCTGCTGTAAATCGGGCTGAATTCAAGGGGCCTTGGTGACACTTTTAGAATCAGGTGCATATACTGGGTGTTAATGCTGCTGGGCCATAGGAAATGCTGTATGCTCTAATCCCTATCCACAGAGATAATGAGGACTAGTAACACTACTAGCAGCAAATACAACACCACAGCAATAATCCAAGAAACACTTTTATTTTGCTCAAAATGCACATTTGTAATGCTTCCTACCATAGAAGATATGCCACTCTGGGTCAGATTTGCTTGACCTTTCCTATATTTGAGAGATAAGAAACAATCCAGTTTATTGTGCAACTGCTTATTATTTAAGCAAGTGATCCTGGAAGTTTAGGAATCTCTTGTATACATGATAGATTAAGTTGCTTAAAGAGACTGTAAGCTTCAAGCCTCTTGGTAAATGTGTAAAAGAAAGTGTGTAAAAGATAGGAGAAAAACTGATAGCACTGCTTAGCCAGCAATGTCAAGAAACAACTTTTACAGGTGAATAAAAAATAGCCTTGTTTTTCAAATAAATGTTATTCTTGGTCCAGCAAACAGCTCTCAACCCATTTTCCCAGTGCAAATTGACCTTCAGCCAAAGGCTTGTGGAGTTGTAAGATGCCACGAACCAAGCACAGGGCTGGAAGAGGCTGCAGGAGGGAACAAGTCCTGTTTATGTTTATTAGGGGTTTACAAGGAAGAAGGGGAAGCTAGGCTTTCTGCCAACCTGCATTCATGGGACCTAAAAAGGCAGACCTCTTTCTGGTCCTGCCCTTGACCCAGCCCAGCTTTTGACTTGTGGGTGAGTCATTTTTCCACTTTACTGTGCCACCTCCTAGTCCTTCCCAGAATTTAGCAGCTTGTTTTTAAGGCTGTCTGTTGGTGACCTGAATGGAAAAGGAAGTGCATTATTGCAAGTGCTGTTCCAGGATATATCAAGCAGCATGGAGGTCTACCAGTGCACCACATTATTTCTGTAGGTGCTTCCTACACTTCTGTTTACTGCCTCCATCCCAGGCACAACCTATTGCATTTACACCTTCTTCATATTAAGCTACCTAATCCCTACCCCTATGCTAGGTTAGATATTAGGAAAAAATTCTTCTCTAAAAAAGTTGTACTGCACTGGAATAGGCTGTCCAAGAAGATGGTGGAGTCACTGTCCCATGTGGTTTTCAAGAAAAGAGTGCATGTCACAGTGAGTGATGTGTTTTAGTGGGCATGGTAGGGATGGGCTGATGGTTGGACTTGATGATCTCAGTGGTCCTTTCCAACCTTAATGATTCTATAGTTCTGTTATACTGTGTTTACATATAAAAACTCCAGGTGTATTCCTAGAGAGAAAAATAACTCAGTTGTCAATCATGTACTCTTTTCCAGAATATGTACAAAGAGAAAACTGGGAGGAAGAATAGTTCTCTCAGCCTGTAGAATACAGACATAAGGTTTCAACCAGTAGAACCTCTTGGCTCCATCAAGAAAATCCTAAGCTTCCCTATGCCTCCACAAATAGATATCAGTTCTACATGGGATCACAGAATCACTCAGGTTGAAAAAGACCTTAAAACTCATCAAGTCCAACCAACCCATCCAATCAAACCAATCAGTGTGCCATAACGCAGATAAACCACACTCCCTCATAGATTTTGACACAGAGAAAATAAATACCTGAGAATATTTTATTCATTCAGTTTTTGACTTCTCCAGTAACTGCAGTTTGATCTAAGAGGCTGCGCCTCACCAAACATCACTTGAGAATCTGGCTAACATATTTTGACCATTTCCAGACAGCTGAAATCCCAGTCTTCACAAAAGGGCTATCAGAGTCATACTGACTCCAGGGAATAGTCTCTGGATGTAGACATTTCTAACTACCTGGGAATTATTTAAGAAAGTGGGCATAGGGCAGTAGTGTATTAAGGATCCTTTTACACGAAGATGAGCCTCTGGGCTAGAGAGATCATGAAGCTAGTTGTCCACACAGAAAGCAGTCTGGCTGGGGTGTGTGTAGATGGATAACCCTGCTTTCCAGTCTCTCAGACTCTGGAGGCTTGGAAAAAGACAAAAAAATACCAAAAAAACAACGAAGCCACCTCACCTACTCCATATCCTTGTTCTGCTGATAATGAGACAGGCATCTTAGGGGGAAGATGGTTCATTTCAGTTTATTTTGGGGAAACCCCTTCCCTGCTTCCTACAATTAGCAGCTTGTCAACATCTTATAACCGAAGATTTATGTGTTTTTCTCTTTCACAACAGCAGACAGTGTCATAATCTTCTGACATCTCTCTGACCTCATTCAAAATTTGATGCTGACCCTTATCCCACAGCTATGTGTGATCTGGTCAACCGTTGATGACTCACCTCTACCAGGTTAATGTTTTTTTCTTATTTCATTCTGTGGCTCTGCGCATCCTTTGCAGTTCCAGGAATTCTTTTGTTCCTTTGTTGTATATTGGGAGGAGGAACATGTGTTTTATTCTCCAAAATTCATTCAATGATGGGTAGGCTTCTGAACACCCTGATCTATCTGTAGATGCCCTTTTTCATTGCAGGAGGGTTGGACTAGATGACCTTTAAAGGTTCCTTCCAACTCTAAAGATTCTATGATTCTATGATTCTATGATTTCTAACTTGTTTTTCAGATCTCTACAAACATAAGGTTTGGAGGCCTTATTGGAGAGTTTCTTGCAGACAGTTTTGCCTAATGCTGTAGAGGTTATCCCAGTGCAAGGTGGGAACACTTGAATTTATAAAATAAGCTACATGGGGAGGGCAAGTTTTATAATATAGAATCCGTAACTATAGAGAGAGGCTATAACTGTATATGAGTGAAGATAAAACTGTACAGCCTGCCTTGCACGCAGACACCTTACTGCTACCACTGACTGAGAGAGTTTGAAATGATTTTCCATGTATTTGGGTCTTGTATGTTGAATCTTTTGTGAAGAAGGGAATTTTTGTGAATTTTGTAGAAAGGGAAGTATACTCTGTTGATATCCTCAGGGCCTCAACAAACTTTCAGGGAACACAATTCCTATCCTAATTTTCTGTTCCCCTATACCTCAGGAGAAGTGGAAACAGCTTCATTCCTTTATTTATCTCCACTGTCTCCTTTTCCTTAATATCACAGAATCACACAATCACAGAATGGCCAGGGTTGGAAAGGACCTCAAGGATCATGAATCTCCAACCCCAATGCTACATGCAGGGCCACCAACCTCCCCATTTAATACTAGACCAGGCTGCCCAAGGCCCAATCCAATCTGGCCTTGAAGACCTCTATGGATGGGGCAATATTTTCATTTTTTCACCACACTTGTATCCTCCTCATTCTAACCAACCATATCCAACATAGGGGTGCATCTGGTTATGTGACCCAAATGTTAGGCTGAATTACAAAATTAAGATGCTTAGAGGGGAAGATGAAACCCCTAATGTTTTATTTCTCCACCCTTCCTTCAAAACTAGGCTTTGAAATCAGCACTTTTTCAACCCTGTGGTAGAATCTGTGTGCCAGGCTGTGGCATGACAAATGGATCAGGGTGGAACTTAGAGAAGAAAGTTTGAGAATGTTTTGTTGGGAGATGAAGGCTTTTAGAGGATGCCACTGCCAACCACGATACCTTTTGCCATCATGAAGATGTGCAGGCAATTGCAGAATTTGCAGGCAATCTTAGGTCGCACATAGATTAACCAGGACACACTAAGGACATATTTTTCACTCCAACAGTTACTGCCCATAGTGATGATCTGGCTATCTGGCTGTGCAGTCCTGCCCACCATCCCAAGGATCCTACAGCTGTGAGATTATGAGTGACCATATGCACATGGAGCAGGGAAGGTGAGCAATATTTTTGTCTTGTGTGGTAACCAACAAGGTGCAGGATTGTGGGATCTCTTGGCTGGAAGCAAGTTTCTCTTTAGATATTTGCTCTTTGTGGGTCTTCTTAGGTTATATACCCTCTAGAGTTTGTCATTAATCAGAGCCTCTCAAGATTTGGAGCTATGGATGCCAACTCTATTCTGATGTGTAATGGCATGAAATCATATAATAGAATCATAGAATGATTAAGGAGAAGATCATCTAGTCCAACCACCAACCCCTCGCCATGCCCACTAAGCCATGTCCCTAATCTCTCGGCATCTCTCAACACACGTCATTACGTAGCAATTAACAAGGTTGAACAATCGCCAGATATACAACACACCCAACTGTTGTGTGCAGGAATACATAGGTAAGTGATATACAAGCAATGCACTCACACTGGATTCAGAAATTAGTATATTTTATTTTCGGTGGATTGCACACACACACACGCTTTCTCATCTAGCAGCAATACAGCAGTACAACAACAGTAATAAAGAAGCTATCATAAGGCAAAGATCTGCCATCAGCTCCAAAGATGCTGTATGCCCAACACACCAAATTGCATCTGGCTACAATTCCCATCGTAACAGGGGTGCTTCAAGACTTTCTGTGGTCACAGGAGCTCTCTTTCCTCTTCACAGTCTGTTGTTCAGGAAGGTCCAGAGCACACTGGCTGTTATTCCTGCTGCCATTCCATAGCTGCTCCTCACACTTCCTGCTGCATTGACATTGCAGAGGTTGCTGGTGCAGCAGGAGACATTCCTGTTGCCCACTTTGAAATCTTGATAGTCTTCTTGACATGTTGCCTCACAGCCCTTGCTGATGATGCTGAAGAACCCTATCACCCCTGGAAAGAAGACAGGACCATTACTCCAAGGACTCAATGAAATATTATCCCAGCCAAGGTTCGTGAAGCTATAAACTTAACGATTTCCCTTATAAGCAAAACTTCTTGGTATTAAGGAAGAAAAAAAAGAGGGACATTTGTATATGTTATTCATAATATCATGTGCTTAACCGCTAGTGCCCTGCTCTGCTATGTGCTAAACAAAGCAGTTGTGCTCTCTTGAGATTTTTTCCAGACTCTGGCACTGCACTGAGCATAGTGCTTATTATTTCACATGATCCATTGGCAAACACTGAGGAATTTAAGAGATACAACAAGTATGTGCCTTTTGAATCACACCCTTACAGCCAGTGAGAGGAGAAGATTTGAACTTACAATCATAGAATCATTAAGGTCGGAAAAGACCTCTAAGATCATCAAGTTCAACTGTCATACCATCAACACCATGGCCAATAAATCATGTCTCTAAATTTGTTTCAGCCACAGGTGTAATAACATTCTTCTTTCTGTGGGAGGGGAATATTTGCCAACACTACTACTAAGGCACTTAAAATCGATGACAGCACTAGCTATCACCAAGGGACAAAGATTATTTTTCTGTCACTTTTACCTAAACTAGAACTTTTCTGAAAGCTTTACATCATCCCTTTCTCACCAAATAATTTTTGGGGACGGATGCTGAGCTTTGCTGGCCCATACCATCTGATGTATCTAGAATTGGTGGGGCAGACACGGACACCTGAGATTGAGACCATGCCAGTCTCCAATAACAATCCATTCCCCATGCTGTCCACCCCCTCTTTGCCTTACTGATTACATCTGTCTTGCACACTTCATTTTCCTTGCAGTTCATTGATTCCTGACAGTTGCTGTTGCTGAGTTTTGACTTGCAGCTGTAGCATTGCAAAGAAGAACCTGCAAAAGACCAAGAGAGGTTATAACACAAATCCATTTGAAGCTCTCCAGGTAACGAAATCTAATGCGTGCACTGGGAAATAGGATCATTTTTGTGGATGCTCAAAGGAAGACACTACCTCTGTTATTGGGAAAACAGCATTTTTTTACATTTTTGCTTGAGGATGTCCTACTTGCTTGAGGTGAGAGGAAAATCTAGTAGGTAGTGGAGTGGTTTCAGATGTAGGTAGTGCACTGAGGATGCAAGAAAGCAGTTGAAGGAGATGAAGCAAATGGGAAGGAGACTCAGTCATCAGTCAATGAGAAGGAGACTATTCCTTCCTCAGCATTTGAGATGCCCAGCACAGTTCCTCTCAGGAATGGGATTATTGTGATACTCCCACCTTGTGAACTGAGCAGAGATGGAAGGATGAAGTTCCTAGAAAGGTTGGTCAATGTTGTTTGTCTTCCTCTATAGACAGGAAGGTTGTACACGAAAGCCTTAGGTGAGGCACAGTGGCCAGGGTTGGGACAAATGGAGAAAGCCCAAAGAAGGAGAAAGTAAGGAAGGAACAGAGCAGGAGATTTTAAACATTTCTTTCAGCTCGTTTGCTCAGTTTGATCAACTTGTGATACCTATTATCCAATAGTCCCTCTTAGAAAACAGAATCTCACAACCACGTTGCCACATGTTCCCATCCCCTCACGGACATGTCCATCTCTCTGTGACCCAGCTCAACATTGTTAACATGTGTGGAGGTAGAGGTCAAGCAAAGGCAGAATAAGCATTGCAGTTTACAAATGCCTAGCCCTAATGAAAACTAGTCCCCCAAGGAGTGAGAGCATGGTGCAATTACCCATTCCTATTACCCACCCGTGCCCCAAGGCACAACTGAAGCTTTGCAGATTTGCAAATATGCTGTGAATGTGTATATGTACCTTAACTCCTCAATGCCAGGCTTGTCTCATGATTTCTTCAATACCCTAATGCCTGAAATACTCTTTTAAGATGCAGACAAGCCATAATTAGAAATGAGTGCTATTCAGAGCAGAACAGATTTGAAACAAGAAGAGATTTTATGTACTTGGTCTCGTGTCCAAGTTGTTCTGACATAAATGTCTGATTCAGCAAATAGTCAAATCCCAGCTTAAATCTAGTGCTACAACTTACTGTTACATTTATCTATTAATGCAGCAAAAAGTCACGTTTCAGAGCAACTTTATGGAAGGTGGCAGAGGAGAGGGTCTGTATGAACAGCTTCTCAGATTTCTTAACCACCCTTTGCTTTTTGAGACAAGCTTCTGTTCAGATCTACTTCTTCTCTGCTAATTGGAAGAGCTGTTTTTAAATCACACATTTTCTCAGGTCAGACCAGAAAAGTTTCAAATCTGCTTTGCCTGTATCCCACCCATTCAACCTAGAAAATGACATTCTGTGGTATTCGCTCATTTTCTCTTCTCCTTTCTAACCCACAACTTGTGTAGCATCAGAAGCTACTTTTAAAATGAGTAAGAAAACAAGTGGGAACAAAAACACAGCAGAAATGTTGCGGTGGTCCAATTAAATAGGATGGGAAGAAGAAGAATCTCAAAAGCAAAGCAAAGCAAAGCAAAATAAAACAACAATATCAAACAATGTGGTCTAACTTTAGTAATTTTCATTTCAGTTAAATTCAAGGATTTTTTCTTTCCCAGTTAAATTCCAAATTTTTTAAGATGTATCTTGCCTAGAAGCTGATCTATCCATACTAGGATCACACCAGTACCAGGGAGGAACTGTGTTTTCCCCTGCAACACACGAGACACTCCATCAAAAAGCAAACATCTTATGACAACTGGACCAGTATTTTCCCCCTCAGTATCAAAACCCATAACACGTCTTTTCTTCCAGCTGATGATCTGCTGGAGATGATGGAGATCTATCTTACCTGGGTCAGTGCACAGGACGACTGCCAGCAGGAGGACGAAGAAAACCTTCATTTTGGGATTGCCTCCCTTGTGCTGAATATGAGTTATTTCCTCGTGGGGCACTTTATATGCTGTGGGAGGCAGCAATTGTGCATGCCCAGATTACCGTGTGAAGGCACCTGAGCAGGATTGTATGCTGGACCCAAGGGAGGGGTTTGGTTGTGGTGGTGATATTTGCTTTAGGTGCCTCTCCTATCTGACTGTAACTTTCCTAGCTACCAACAAACAGCTCCGCTCCACTACTATGCACTTTCCTTCCCTCCCACCCTTGGATAAAATGTTCATGAGCGGAAAAAACCCTCAAATTCTTTAGAACAAGACTGGCCTTATGCATCTCCCTGGGGAGAGCAAGGCTGTGGTTACGCCCTGCGAACAGGGCTCTCCACCCCCATTACTACCCTGAGTGGAGCCATTATGTTCAAATCAAGCACAAATTGTTGTTTTTTTAATAAACACCTCCAGCTATTTATTTGTATTAGTGTCTCTATGTGACACCACTGGCATGTGGTAGCAAGGTATTCTGGCAAATCACAATATGTAGGCCTCTTCCACATAACTGCGTGCTCACATATATTTATTTGAGTGCACTGCTTATGATCTAGTAAAAGACAATGCCCAATTCATTTTTTTAAATGTGTTCTGAAATCAAAGAGACCTTCTGATAACTTTCTCTAGTATTATGCTTATCTCCACATCATAAGCACTATGGCATGCCTTTGTCGAGTAGTGGTTGGGTACAGCTGAACTCCTACCTGAGTGTACTGTAAATAATCCTGGCTTGTTATAGAAATGGCATTTCCCACTACAGAGCCAGGTGAGTTCAACCACATTCCAACCTGAAACATGACTGTTTTCTTTGGTGAGTTGATGAGACTACTCTTCCGTCTGTCATATTCTTTGTCCACTGCTCAGTGTAGAAGAACACAAAACAAAAACATAAAAGTCCCTTCTGTTAAGCTCAGTATTCTGTCATTTCTTGCTTTACTTTTTAACTCTCAGTAGCATAGGTTTTGTAGCAACAGCTTTCAGAGACTCCATAGAAACATCGAGTGGCTTGGGTTGGAAGTATCTCTAATACCATCTAGTTCCAGTCCCTGCTGCTGGCAGGGTTGCCAACCACTAAATCAGATCAAGTTGCTCAGAGCCCCATCCAACCTGTCTTTATTGCACACAATGCAGCTCTTATGCACACAAGACACCCCTTCAAAGACAAGAGAAGGCGTTTTTTTGTGTTGGTGAATATGTGATCTCCATCAAAGGCTGCAAAGGAAGATCAGGTCAACCAACATAACTCTACTAATGTTAGTGGCACCACTCTGAGTTACACCAGAGGTGAATCCAATGCAGGAGATGGTTTTGCAGATCTTGAGTGCTCCTCCATGAACTCCTGAACTTGAAAGCAAACAAATGAACAAGTATACCAAAGAAGCCAACCGAACAAACATAATATTTAAGAAATCCCTTAACATTCTTTTTGTGCCTATTGCCTTTTGTTTCATTGTGTTTTTATTTATTTATACATAAATTTCTATGGAATAACTTGATAAAAAATGAGTAATATGCTTTCAGGCTATGGTGTACCTGACTTAGAGATATTTAAGGCTAATTTTTATTTTAAATACTTATGGTTGCCCCTGTAGTGTCTGGTTCCTTGTGCTAGACAAAAAGGGAGTCAAGGGGAGTAGAAAACCTAATAAAATCCACCCAGGTCTGGAATTATTGTTATTATTATTATTTAATGTTTGCATACACTTATATCAGTTGTAGCTTTTCACTCTTTTTTGAACTTTTATATGCAGTTCCTGCTTGACTCCTGAAGATGGCAAACATGCCCCGTTGTTGTTTTTATACATACATTAACACTCACTTGCCCATAGGATTGTATGTACATAGTATTTTTTTATTTTACTGATGTTATACAATCCCAAGTTTGTCTAATTGCATGCAGGAGGCTAATTCTCCTGGGGACCTAAGGATGTGTACAAGTCACTTGGTTGATTTTTTTTTTTTTTTTCAGGATAGTTTATGTTTTCACTGCAGATTCCTGATAGATATAGCCCTGGATACTTCTGTGGAGAATGTAGGGATGGAAGGCTTGGTTAATTGCTGGCTCATCTGCTGGTGTCAGGCTGGAAAAGTTGTGGCAGGATGTGATAGAGGACGTGGTGTCACCAATTACGCTGAGGGGATGGAAAACAGTGCTAGGCATTAGCTGGAAGTTTGAGGACAGGTAAAGCAGTAGCTGAACTGATGCCTGGGACATCTGGATAGAGATACCAAGCATCTCCAAAGAGAGAAGAAAGTTGCTCTGAACAGGATCCTTGGAGCAGAGTTATTTCTATTAATTCTGCATCTAGTCTCTCTCACTCATCCTACTTCTTTCAGTAGTCAGTGCAAAGAGGCTACATCTCCATGAGGTGATTCCTAAGATCAGCATGTAGGATGTGTGAAATAAGCTCAGGTCCCACCTCTAAAAAAGACCAAAAAAAACTTTGGAAGTGTTTGAGGTCTTCTGAAGTACATACATGGAGGTTGCAATGTGTTTCAAGGGGAATCTTATTGACTTTATCACTTCTTGAAGGTGTTTGATATGGGTGCAGTGAATCAAATGGTAATGTCGACTTACCTTGGTCTATCCTTGAAAGTTATAATGCAGCTTAGACTGAGGATGTCAGTGGGAAAAACAGGAGATTTCTTGTCCTGAGCATTGCTGTAATGTCTGTAAATCTGTCTAGAATGAGGGGATTTCTTTCTGCTAGAACAGGATTTACCATATGAATTTTCAATGAAAATTTCAGGCATTGAAATAGTATTTCTCAGTGGCTGCACAGCAGTGTTTCTGGGAATGCAAGCAACTGTGTCTCAAGTCAAAACGGATGGGGAATAAATGACATTGAGTCACTAGATGGCAGTAAGGTAAATTGCATTACAGATTCGTGTATAAGGAGGGATGCACTGATCCTAAATGATGCATATGATTGAATAGATGGGAAAGCAAATGGATAGATAAGGGGAGAGGAAGATTAAAAACAAATAGACACACAGATATCTAAAGAGAGAGGTGGACAGCTTGCTGTCAGAAGCAGATGGTCCTGTGCACCCTCTTCTATCAGTTGTAAGCATTGTCATTTTGGGATGTTTCTCTGCTTGTGGCAAAAGGCCATAGTATGGCCCCTATCTCAGCCTAAGGTATTTCCTACCATGTTCCCAGATGCTTTGCACTCTCCCATGCACCTGAACTGGGATGGAGAGGCACAACTTTGGTACAGCAGAAGGATTCCTGCTTCTCTGGATACCCTTGGCTTGCTGCAGAGTTCTGTTTCAGCCACATGCATAGATACTTACTGCTGTTCAACAAAGAGACTGCAGCTGTCAATGAGTGAAAAGCATTGGAAACAGAAGGGTATTGGTGTTACTGCTAGTTTAGGGTTCTTTTCCATGTGCTTTCCCTTCTTTGTGCCTCTTCTTCCTATAGTGGCAAATTGGGCTCATGACATCTGTTATCACAAAGGAAGTGCTTTGAGATCTGTGGGTGCCAACGAATAGAACCTGCACAGTGATAATTTTCAGGGTTTGATGCACAGGGATTCTGTTTGACCTTGAGTGTTCCTACAAGGGACCAGCTGCTCCCATTTGGGATTTTATATTTCAGAGGTAACCCTGACCAGCCTTGGAGAAAAACCCACCCACGCTCTTGACAACAGCCATGAAATCAATTGCTTTAAACTAATCCCATCGTAGTACCAATCTTGCATACAGAACAAACCAGATGGACAAAATTTCCCAGGGTGGAGGGGTTGATGATACCCATACGGTGGTGCTGTTGCTACGCTGTTGGCGCACAGAGCCCTCAGTGTGTGGGAGCAGCTCAGACTGTTTAAAATCTCAGCAACTTCAGAGCATCAAAAATGCATTTGACTTTTTTTTTTTTTTTTTTTTTTTTTTTTTAATTTTGCTAATTGCTGAGCTCTTTTTGTTGTAAAAGGCTTGGAATGTGGGATCCCTGCCAGTCTCTCTGTTGGCGATGCCTCACCCATCTCCAAACTGTTTGCAGGAAAATGAAGTGCATTTTCCCATGCCCACACTTTGGCATTGGGGTGAAGTGTGGGGAGAGAAGCTTATGCTGGGATCACAAAGCAGTTCTGTGTTTACTCTGCCCTTACAAAACGATTTCATGCCCCCTTGCATGCCAGGCATCACAACTTCCTTCAAACACATAGCTAAAGGCAACTTGAGAAACAGGCAGAGAACATGATTGTCCTGAGATGCAGCAGAGAAGCATTATATCTGAATCCAGAACCCTCAAGCAGAGATTTTTCATAGTCTGTTACCTTATTTTCCCATCAGGATTGCTCTGAATTCACGCAGTTTCTGTATGGAACACCCAAATTTTCCAGACTAGCTGCTGTAAATAGCAATATGCAGATCTGATGTTTGGATACACCAAGCTTCATATGAGTTCAGCAGGAACAACTGGCCTCCATGTGGAGGTGGGTGCATTAATTGCATGGCCGTTTATGGACCCTTCTTTGCCTCTCTGTCCTCATTTTGATCCCAGTGATCCTTGGTGGTTACCCCACTTTAACAGAGCTTGAGGAAGAAACTTTGTCATAAGAGCTCAGTTCAAAGTCTTAAATATGGCAAAAGTGTTTTCTTGAGGGAATATATTTGTCAAGACTGTTTTGTGACTTTGTAAGAAATCTGTTGACAAGTTTTTTTCACTGTTCGAAAGTACCATTTTGTTGACAAGGAAATGTTCTGCAGAAATAATAAAGCCATTTTAAGTCCAGAATAGATTTTACAATCAAATCCAGGTAGAGAGCACAAGATCAATCTAGAATAGCCAATCTCCACTACTCAAGACATGCAATTAAGATGAGGAAGATAGAGGATCAGTCCTTTACAGCCATGTTTTCTTTTGCTTGAACAGATGCTCTATCCACAGATACTGGGATTCAAGTCTTTGTCCCTCCTCTTGGAATCATTCTGCTTAGTGTTAACTAATTATAAACTAATTGGGCCAGAGAGATGCAGTGTCTTGAAGCAATTTGATTGTGATGAATTGGCAAATTCTGACAAAAACTATTTCATTTTGAAAGTTTTTTTCTTGTCTCCTTTATCAAATGCTCCAACGCTTAGGAGAACAGAAGACAAGCTGTGTAAAACCAGGAGAGATAATGGAATTTCTGATTAATATCTATCATTTCCTCCTGTTTTGATAGCTTAGCTGGAAAATCGATTTCAAAAATCAACCTACAGTTTCTTGGAGCCATTACTAAAAGAGACATTTGTTTGTTTTTGTTAAATATGGTGTATGCAAATGGATTTAAAGTGAGAGCTTTATTTTTCTGGCTGTATATCCTAGGTAAGTACTGGCTAGGAGGCCCTTTGGCATGCAATAGGAGGCAAATAAAATCATTTCATAATTCAAGCACTGCCCTCCTATTCTGACAGCATGCAAGTAGTCAAAGTAATCAGTATGGATTAGAAGAAAAAAAGATCTTTTCCTTGTAGTGTCTGTGCTGGTCACATCCATATCCTCAAAGATTTCTTAGGTATATCCTTGGATTACCAGTTCTAATCTAGTTGCATCATACTGGGATTTGGTGATGGTCTGGGTTTTTTCTTTCAGTAGCCACTAACAATGAGATTGTCTAATGCAATTGAAGACTTATATCTGGGGAATTTGGGCTGTAGTTTAAGCTGAAGTTGAAGATATGTTGCTTTCTCCATTGGCTTTGTTGGATAAATCTACTGGGAACTTGGGCACCTGATAGACCACTTCAGTGCAGATATCATGTCTTGTGAAATTGTTGTCAACATATGCACACATATGAGGAAATGAAGTGTTCAAGTTGTGTGTTGAAGTGTTCAAAGTCGATCCCAGTGGTTACTTTTATGGTTTTGTCACTTGACTGAAAACATATTTCATGCATCCCCAGCCAGGAGTCAGAGATCCCTCGACCTTTACAAATTGCACATCCTCCTTCACTGTAACCTTTTCAGAGGTGCTGCAGACCCCAAACAGAGTTTTGCAATCGATACCATAGCTCTGCGGTGTGCATGTGACTTAATGACTACATTCTCAGTTTCTTCAGCAAAACCTGAGACGCTGAAGCATGGAGACAGAAATGTGATTGGAATTAAAACAAGGATCTGATGGGATCCAAATGGAGGAGACAGACTTACAGTCTGCAGCTTGAGCACAGGAATGCATTTTTTATTACTAAAGTTTTCTGATGAGCAGCAAAACTAGTGAATTCTGATTTCATGGAATCATAGAATCAGTAAGTCTGGAAAAGATCAACCAAGATCATTGTGTACAACCATCAATCCATCCCTAACATGCCCACTAGCCATGTCCCTCAGTTTCCCGTGCACATGTATCCTCAAAGCTCCAAATTCTCTATTTAGGTATTATCACTTGCACTTCAGCTCTCTCCCATGATGATTTCCTCTTCAGACTGTCAAAAGACACCAGTATTCAGTGTATGGATGTGCTGATGGGCCAGTCTGACCCATGATGTGTTGAATGGATGATGCTTTTAGGATTAATTGAGGAGCTGAGGTTCTTTGGTGGGAACACTCATTTGGGTTTCTCCTCTATTTGACCAAGGAGTGGAGGGATGGAGAGGCACAATCCATATTGCATAACTCATGTTTCCACAGGAGACAAAGTTAAGATTTATGGGACTATAGGAATAATATCCAGAAATGAATAAAATGGAAAAATAAAATGGAAAGGGAAGGGAAGGAAAAATGAAATGTCGAAGATGTTACAAAATAATTGCTGATCAGGGAAAGATATAGAGGTTATAAGAAGGAGCATGTGCCATTCCTCCCTTGTTGTCCACGAACCATAGGAAAAATAAAGGAGCTCAGGGACTGTTTGCTGCTCCCATTTTGATGATTCACATTGGATGGACCTTGGCTAATTCTTCTTCACTGAACAAAGCAAGGTCGTTTGTTCTCAGGAGTATAGCAGCCTGGCTTGAATTAATTTTCTATTAATTACTGGAATGATTTTAGCATGAATAAGCAATGCCTATTTTTAGCAGCAGGACTGATTAGGCATCAGAGAGAATTACCCTGGGAAGCAGTGGGGCATCTGCTGCTTAGAAAGGGGAGAACAACCATCCCCAATCAGACTGAAGTGTCCATCTGGCTTGTGTGCCTCTGACGTCGACCCTTAGTGAATGCATAGAAAAAGAGAAAGAGGCAGAAAAAATGCCTTTTCTCAACACAGTCCCCTAATTTTGCCTACATATGGCTTTGTGTTTTCATGAGAATGAGGTGGCATCTAAAGCGTCTTGATTCTGTATGGAATATTTGTTTTTATGGATTTCTCTTTCCCATTTCTCTCTCATCAATTTCCAGTGATAAGACAAAGAGGAATGGCTTTAAACTGGAAGAGAGAGATTAAGGTGTTTGATGTTAGGGAGAAATTTTTTACTGAGAGGATGATGAGGCTCTGGCATAGGCTGCCCAGAGAAGCTGTGGATGTCCCATCCCTGGAGGTGTTCAAGGCCAGGTTGGATGGGATAGTGTGCAGTGTGACCTAGTGGTTGTTAACCCTGTCCTTGGCAGGAGGATTGGATCTGCATGATCTTTATGGTACCCTCCAACTTAAGCTATTCAATGATTCTATGATTTCTCAGCCATTTTTGTTCTTTGATACTAAGTCACCCTCTACCAAAGCTTTTCTTATCATCAGACTTTCACCTGCTCTTTCCAAGACTGAAAAACACCTCTTCTTTTTCTCTTTCCTCCCTGGACATATTTTCCAAACCTTTGCTTCTCTCTGGGTCTGTTCTAACAGGCCTATTTTCTTGCTGAGGTCTCCAGCTCAAGGCTGGAAGCCTTTTCAAAGAAATTTTGCAAAAGGTGAGGTAGAACTCTATGCTCAGTACCAGTGGTATTAAAATAAATTCTGAAGGGGCTGAGACAGCGTGGTCTAAGGTTTTCTTCTGACCATCCATTTATGAAGTCATGGAAACCTTCTTAAAACTTTCACAGACAAAATGACAAATCAGTACTTTGAAAAGCAATGCCTACATCTCTGTGAGTAAAGCAAATATTCATGTTTTTTATTTGTGTTGGTATTATTATTTTTGCCAGAGAAATGGATGTGCAAATGCTGCAAATTCTTTTACCCTGCAAGTAGGAGGACCATATCAAAGCTGGCTGTTTTAAATAGCTCCCACCCATACTAATTACTAATTGTACAGTTGTCTGGGACAATTGTGGGCAATTAGCTATATTTATTAGATTAGATCCTGTGTGATTTTTGAGTAAATTTTTTTACATTTATCTGAAACAATAGAAAAAGAGACACAAAGGGAAGAACAATCAAAAGAAAGGGGCAGAGGTGAGAAGTGCAGAAGGAATCTGTTTTTAATCTGAACAGCCAGGATCAGCCATGGTACAAAATCAGACTGGTTTAGACAGAGCTTGCTTGGAAATAAGGTTATAAATACATCACATTTGTAATAATACAGCTTTGTGTTAGGGTTTGCAAAAGAAAAATGGGCTGTGCCCTGGCATATCTCCAGTTCTCAGTGTGAGGACACACAGACTCCCACTTGCTTCTACTTCAACACCAGGAGTTTAACATAATTTAACCCAAACCAGCTGATTCCTGTTAATGTTTCTTAACATCACAGAACTTACAAGAGTTTCAGTAGGAATGGGTTATTATTTTGTTCTTTTTATAAAATTGTGCTGCTTTAAGCCTTGGAGTATTTATATTTCTCCACAAAGCATTATTTGATTGATTTACAATTAATATTTTCTGTAAAAATGTTTTAATATTTTTATGGGACCATTACTTGACTTGAATGAAAACCTTTCCATGTTTAATGGTGCTCAGACCAATTTGCTAGAACAGAAATTGGCAATAACCACCATAGAGAAGGTATTTCTGCAGTGAACTGAAGCTTTTTGGCCATGAAAACAATAACTTTAGTCTGAAAATGTGGGGTTTTTACTGGGTTTTTGGGTGACCATGTCTGTAGTAGGAACTGTTTGACCAGCTTTAATGTGTAGGTGATCTAAAAGTATTGCATTCATATAATCATAAAATGATAGAATCATTAAGATTGGAAAAGAACACAAAAATCTTCTAGTTCATCCATCAACCCATCCCAATCATGCCCACTAGTCAAGTCCCTCAGTGCCACAGTTTGTGTCAGTTCTCAACACCTGCTAAATACCACAGTCCTTCTAAAGAGATCAACCCTCCAAACGTATCATCTGGGAAGGAAAAAAAAGGAAAGATAGCCTCTGAATTAAATGAATCTACACAGGTGGACCACAGCTTTGAAGAGAAACCCATGGAAACACAACAGAGTGGCACTTCTTGTCAATCTAATATATCCCCATAGGCTGAATGATTGAGCCTATCAGGAATACAGTAACCAATGCTTATCACAAAGTGCTCTGTGTGCAGTGACTGCTTTTACCCTGGGTTGAAGTGCAGTTAGCTCGGAAGTGAAACAGAAGATGGGACATTGCAGTGGCGCCCAGTGCCAGGACAAGATTCCAGTGTTAATGATTCTATGAGCAAGCATGGTGGTGATAGGTTGACACTTGGGCTTGATGATCTTTGTCAGTCTTTTCCAACCTTAATAACTCTATGATTGTGTGAGTGGGCATGGTGGTGACAGATCAACTGTTGGACATGATCTTGGAGGTCTTTCCAACCTTAATGATTCTATAATTCTAAGAGGCAGTGGGTACAAAATGGAGGACAGGAGGTTTCCTTCATTAGAAGAACTGTACAGATGACTCATGGCAGGCATAGGTTGCCCAGACAGCTTGTGGTATATGCTCCTTGGAGATACTAAAAAGGTATATGTACGTGGTTGTGTGCAAGCAGCTGTGGGTATCCCTGCCTGAGCACATGTTGGACCAAATGGACCCAGAAGATCCCTTCCAGCCTCAGCTGTGTTGTGACTGTGTGAAATGGGAGATCTGATTCACATTGGACATCAGTGCTGCTAACTCAGAACAAGCAACACCAGGCATAACATAGAATCGCAGGAGCATTTGAGTTGACAGGGACCTTTAAAGGTCAAATGGCCTCTGCAATAAATTGGGACATCTAGAGCTAGATCAAAGTGCCCAGAGCCCCATCCAGCCTGACCTTGAATGTCTCCAGAAATGAGGCATCCATCACCGCTCTGGGCAACCTGTTCCATGATGATCACTGTGAGATTAGGGCTGAAGGAGGTGTTGTGCTGGCCTGAATCCTGGTGATCCAGGTTACACCATTAACTCTTTCTGCTATTATTACTCATGTAATAATGAAACATCACTTGCTGTTTATTTCAGCTGCCGCTGGCATTGCTCATAAAGCAGCCTAGTGCTGCTCTGTGATTGGTATCTCAAAGGTGGCTTTCTAATTACCCAGGGAATGTGTTTTTGGCAAAACAATTAAACATGTACTTAACTTTAAATGTATATTTAAGTCTCATTTGACTTGGATGGGGATGCCACTTAATGTCTGACTCAATAAACATGCCCTCAAACAAATGATAGGGACACCCTCCACAACCCCAGACATTTATTGCTGTTATTTATTCCCATTAACACAGGATTTTATAGCATTCCTTGGTTATATAGCCTTCTCATATTATGACTGTTGCTTTGAGTAGAGAGAGCTGAGACACCTGTTTGGATTGAAAACCACTTGCTTTTACATATGTTCGTGCAAATTTTTGTTTTAGTATCTACTCTTGCCTTTTTTACCCATCTTTTTTTAACAACTCTGTTTTTGAGCAAGCTGTCTGGTAATTACACTGTCTCTGATAAACATTTCTATTAACCACAACTTGTAAATTCCTTGCCTGCTCTAACTACTTGTGATTTATCATGTAGACTTGGGAAGATTTTCTTTCCTTCTCCTGCATAGAGGAAAGGGAAATAAAGAAGCAAACTCAGTTTTATTTTAAGTAAGTTATTAAGAATTGGGCTTAGCTTCATATATCTTTTTTTTTTTTTTTTTAATTTTCCATTTAAGATAATATGACAGCTTAGATTTCCTTTAGTAGGGTTATATATTTTGCTTCCTGGATTTATGTACTGTTCTATATATTTTCTCCTAGCAATATATTTTGTACTCATTTTTTATTCATTTCTTTGATCTGTATTCCATTTAAACATGTCGGCTTTATTAAAGACCATCATGGTGTATGTAAGAGCAGACACCTGTAAAGGACTGCAGCTCTGACTGACCTCCCTTGGAAAAAGCAAACTCCTTTTAGGTGAACCCCAAATCACTCAAAATCCAAGAGATTTCTCCCACTGCGAAAAGCAGGAAGCAAGTTGACAGTTCTTGCTAAAAAGAAGGAAAAAAATGTTTCCCATTGCCTTTAGCGTTCAGGTGATGAATGTGTTAACGATAGTTTGTGCTAGTGAGCATGTACCAATGACTGCTTTCTTGTTCTTACTACTAAATTCTGCTCACTTGCAATTCACAGAATGACAGAATGACTGAAGTTGGAAAGGCCCCATGGTATACATCTGGTCCAATCCCTGCTCAGGTAGGGATACCCAGAACAGATTGTCCAGAGCTACAAGCAGGTGGGGATGGAGATTTGCAAGAGTAGCTCTCAGCTTTTTTTTGTCCCTGTGCCAGCTCCAGCAGCCACACAGCATAGAAGTGCTTCCTAAGGAGCAGAGGCAGCTCCTGGGCTCCAGTCAGTCTCAAGGCTACTGGGCCCAGCATCCAAGTGCAGCCTCATCACAGCTGAGGGAAATGGTGTCTACTGTCCCTTTCCATTGCACTTCTGCCATGGATACATGCACACTGACATAGGACATGGTGTAGTGAGTATGGTTGTGATGAGTTGATGGTTGGACTAAGTGATCTCATTGGTCTTTTCCAACCGTAATGATTCTATGATTCTGTGGGTGGACATAGCGATGATGTATGGATGGCTGGACTGGATGATCTTAGAGGCCTTTTCCAAACTCAATGATTCTCTGATTCTATAATCTTTTCAGTCAGAAAATCACTTTCAAGAGGCATATAAAAGTGAAATAAACCAATTTTAAGCGTCATAGACATTCAAAGCTTTCCTCTCAGATGTAGCAGTGATGGGCAGAGATCTAAGGCAGCCTTTACCTTCTGCATGGGAAATATTGAGTATATGCCTAGCATCGTGAGCCAAACAATTTTTAATAGATACGTTACCAATTTTATTTGTGAGGTGCAGCTGCTGATTTGTAATAGTAATACTCTCTCTACCCCTGTACAACTCCACAAAGCCATTGCACTAAATAAAGATGAAGTGGTGAGTGTGCTCCCTTACAGACTGCCTTTGTAGTGGAGGAATGAGCATGGCTGTCTGTTTATCTGTCTGTGCATGAAGAACTGATACGGAGATAGTAAAGATGGTGTCATTCACAGGGTTGAAGGAAATAAGAGTGGTGGGATTTTTTTTCTTAACTTATTTACCTTGAGCTGTATCATTCAAGGAGCAATGGAGTTGTGGGAATGTCTTAATGGATAATAGCACCCAGGTTATCCATCCAAGACTCAAAGAGAGACTGGGAGTGATGGATAAATACGCTTGTCTTTTTGACTAATATGTGGGTTTTTGGAATCCAGTTTCTCATTTCTGGTGGAGCTGGTGAGTCTGGAAAATGAACTTTTTTTTGGTCCTGATTCATCAGAGACCACAAATCTGATGGATGGTAGGCATATGGGTGAGGGTGACCAAGGTGATCAGGAATAACATGTTTGACTGTAGACTAAAAGTCTAGTCCGTAGTATGAGATCATAAGTGTTCGAACATTTCAGGTTGCAGTGCTTT